>NC_136967.1:22645673-22853173 GCF_032717465.1 Coenobita brevimanus
CACTTCATCATTTCGCACCCGATCCATACGCGTCACTCCACACATACTCCTCAGACACCTCATCTCCATTACATTCAAGCTTTTCCTGTCTGCTACACCCATATTCCATGTTTCAGCCCCATATAACGCAGTCGGTACCACAACACCCTCAAACAGCCTTCTCTTTACATCCATTCCAAGCGAACGACATTTAAACACTTTTTTCATTCCTCCCAGCACCTTTCCTACTTCATTTATTCTAAACTTCACTTCTGCATCTATTCTTCCATCCACAGCAACATGTGACCCTAGATATTTAAAACAATCTACCTCCTCAAGCAACTCACCATTCAAAACTATATTCATCCCCCTACCATTTATCAACCTCATACACTTCATCACTTTACTCTTATTCTCATTTACTTTCAATTTCCTCTTTTCACACACCCTTCCAAACTCCTCTACCAACTGTCTCAATCTCTCCTCTGAATCAGTCACCAGTGCAGTATCATCTGCAAACAGCAGCTGCTTCAGATTCCACTCTCCACCATCAACATTCACCAGACTCAGACCTCCACCTAAAACTCTTGCATTCACCTCCCTTACAACACCATCCATGTAAATATTAAACAACCAAGGCGACATCACACATCCCTGTCGCAGCCCCACTCTCACGGGAAACCAATCACTCACAGTATTTCCCACTCTTACACACGCTCTACTATTTACATAAAAACTTTTCACCCCTTTTAGTAACCTACCATCAAGTCCATACAATCTTAAAAGAGTCCACAAAGCCTCCCTATCAGTTCTATCATACGCTTTCTCTAAATCCATAAATGCCCAAAACACATCCTTGCCTTTCGCTAAATACTTTTCACACACTTGTCTCACAGCAAACACCTGATCAACGCATCCTCTCCCTCTCCTAAAGCCACACTGCTCATCACCAATCACTCCCTCTGTACCCTCTCTAACTCTCATAATTAACACTCTACCATACACCTTACCTACAACACTCAACAGACTTTTACCCCTAAAGCTAGTACATTCATACTTATCACCCTTGCCTTTATACAACGGGACTACACAAGCACTTGCCCAGTCAATTGGCACCATACCTTTCTCAAGGCACACATTCAACAATCTTACTAACCAGTCAACAATAGTCACTCCACCACCCTTCAGGCATTCCACAGCACACCCATCCATACCTGCAGCTTTCCCTGTTTTCATCTCCTTTACTGCCTTCTCCATTTCCTTCTTCGTGATCAAAGAATCATTCAACTCTCCCAACACATTTATTCCTTGCACCCTTCCATCCGCCACAATCTCAGCCACCCTTTCCTCCTCTACATTTAACAATCTTTCAAAATACTCTGCCCATCTCTTCCTTACTGCATCCATCTCAGTTAACATTCTTCCATCCTCTGCTTTTACTCGTTCTTCCTTCCCAGACTCTCCCTTTCGCACCCTTTTCACCTCCTTCCAAAACATTTTCTTATTCTGTTGAAAATTCTCTGTCAACTGCCTACCCCACCTCTCATCTGCTGCCACTTTAGCATCACGCACAGCCCTTCTCGCTCTATTCCTCTTTTCCTTATACCTTTCATATGACATCTCATCCTTCCTCTGCAGCCACACTTCATATGCACGTCTCTTCTCAGCCTCAGCCATACGTACTTTCTCACACCACCATTCACTTCCTTTTCTTACACCACCACCCACACATCTCACACCACACACCTCTTCTGCATGCCCCACCACAGCACTCTTAAACAACTGCCATTCCTCCTCCACGCTGCTATTTTCCCGATCTTTCACTGCGTTTCACTCATCTTTCAGTTTCTCCTGATACTCTATCTTTTTCTCTCTTTTATCCAACTCACTCACTTTCAAAACCTCCCTGCCACACCTAACTCTCCTAGCTCTCACCCATCTCTTACCTACTCTTAACTTTCCCTCCACCAGGTAGTGGTCAGACATACCTTCACCCTCCCCTCTCATAACTCTCACATCCAACAATCTTCCTATTACATTCCTAGACACAACCACATAGTCTATCAAAGCTCTATCAACAACCCTTCCACCCTCCTGTCTCACCCATGTATACTTATGAATATCTTTCTTCTCAAATCACGGAATTCATAAATCACGGCAGTGGTCCAGACCCAAATTGCCGCAATTTACGAGGATTGAGTGTATATACTGTATGGTATCATAGTGCATTCTTTGTTTCTGCCTCTGCCGTTTGATAACTTTTCTGCCATTTTTAGCAATGCCACAACTATATTTTTATAGACACCATTATACCTGATGCAGTCACTGAAACAAAACTCTGTCCATAGCCTGGTTGTGGAAGAGTGGGTAGTGGTGCGTCGTGGTTGGTTGGTTAAAGGCTTCTTGGATGCCCTTACCATGGGTGGACCTGGAGGAGCACCCCGGCCAATTGAACTGCAAGCACATGACCCCCAGCGCTATGTGGGTGACATGTTGGCATGGGTCCACCAGGCGCTGCCTTCAGAGCATGAGGCAGCACAGGCACTCTTTGCCAAGTGTTCAAATATTGGTAAGGTCTGCTCAAATTAAAATCTTTCTACTTCATTTATAGCCTTCCCTGTTGGGTGACATCTTCATTTTTTTTTGTATGGGATATATGCAGATAATTTTACTGAGCTTAGGAGAGACCCCTTGTAATGCATAATGCTGGTCATATAATTATTTCCATTAGCCCTTGCAGTATGATATAACTTTCGTATAATGTTCAGGTACCATCACCATCATCATCATCATCGTCATCATCATAAATCATTGTCGACGTCCACAGTCAACAGTCATCATCATCATAAATCGTTGTCGTCGTCCAAAATCATCAGTCATCATCATCATCATCATCATCATCATCATCAATCATCATTAATCATCAGCCATCATCAGTTATTATCAAGCATCAGTCATCAGTCATCATCAGCCATCAGTCATCATCAATCATCAGCTATTATCATCATCATCATTGTGGTTGTTGTCGTCAGCCATCAATCATCAGTCCTCAGTTCATCATCATCACCATCATCATCATCATCATCATCATCATCATCATCATCATCATCATCATCATCATCAGTCATCATTGTCATCGTCATCGTTATCGTCATCGTCATCAATCATCAGTCATCATCATCATCATCATCATCATCATCATCATCATCATCATTATCATCATCAATCACCCTTACATCTTTTTCTGAACCAAAGAATGAGATGAGGCAGGTCCAGAAACAAGAGGGAAACTTATTGTAACACGTTGTATGTTGCCTTTTTATGTCCTGCTCGTGCTGTTAAGCCACAGTAAATTACAAAGAGAATGCCCATTAAAATTCCATTGCTAACTATAAAGCCCATTGACTAATTTGGTCTGTAGTACCGGGTGTATGAAATAAATTGTAGCTACTGTAATGTTTTGGAACACATCCCAAATATTATAATTAGGACATATTTTATCACCAACATGCCCAGTTGAATGGACCATATTCTCATTCAGTAGGCATCCAAACCCTCTGAATCCAACACTGATGAGGAGCTAACAAGATGTGGTGGTGTATTGCACTGTGGGTGGAGCAGCTGCATTATCCACCCTGGAGCCAACCTGCCTCATATTTCTTACACCATGGGAAGGACCCTGGTCTGACCATGGTGAGGTGGTGTCAGCCACAAAGATGTGTTGGTTCCCTATATGGTGCATGTACTGTACTGTACCTGTAGCACGACCACAAAGAAGCAGTTACTTACTAGTGGTCGATGGGTCTGCTTGGCCAGACAAACTGGGTTTAAGCAACAACATACGCAGTAACAACAGTAGTGGCAGTAGCAGCACCAGTCAGAGTCCTGGGTTTATTTTACACATTTTTATTTTTTATCATCATAATCATCATCATCATCATCATCCAGACCTCCTTTCTCACTCTGGGATAGGGTGAGGAGTAGCAACATCCTGACAGCCCAAGGTTGCCCAATCCAATGGGTCATGCTTCCATTCACTCATTATTCAAGCCCCTGGAATCCTGCCTCTATCTGTTACGCCCAAAACATTCACCACATTCTGTAGCTTCGCTTTGGAGACCTCTCATAGTGAAGTAGTTAAGGACTGTAGTTTTCAGTTTGACTGCAGTAATATTTTTAAAGTCTGCAGAAAACTTTGCTTAGTGCAGACACTAGGGAAGGCGTGGGGTAGGCTTTGTTAGTGTGGCTTTGGGCCGGGATGAGATGGGGCTTGTCTGTCAGAGGGTATGGGGCATTGCAGTTCCCACGTTGCTACTTTTATCCAGTAGTGAGGGGCCAAAACCTGGGACTAGCATCCTAAGAGGCTGCCTCATTATTGGGTGTTTAACCCCTTAACTGCTACATTCCTTCTGAATGGACCTATCGACTGACTGCGGCATTCCTTTTAAAATCCACAATTCTGTTTCAAAAGTTGCACCCTGTATTCTGTCCCGAGTTTTTTGTGTATTTGTCCACTCATTGCTAGTTCATCGTTGTTTCCTGCTGAGTCTGCATGAACGCTAGCAAGCGTGAACAAGTACGAAGGAAAGTGACAACATGGTGCCCAGAGTGTCAGGTTGGCTTATGTCTGGGAGGCTGCTACTGTGACTTTCGCACATTCTTCAGCTTCTAGAAAAGTGACTCATAAAATGTAAATAAGTGAAAGAAACTAATTGTAATTGTAAGTGAATAGTGACTCATAAAATGTAAATAAGTGAAAGAAACTAATTGTAATTGTAAGTGAATGAAGTATTTGGAAAATGAAAGTGTCTGGTGTAATGTATATTTTGTTGAGTGTAGCATTATTTACTATTAATGATTAGTTTTTCACTGCTCAATATAACACTTTTATTTTAAAATGTCTGTAAAATAATGATACTGAAGTGCTAAGTGACACATACACCATAGTGCAAGCCTAAATGACGCGTATAGTGGTGTGTGGTGGTGAAGTGAAGGGTGGAGGGCAACGGTGGGAGCCATTGAGGATGGCGGAGAGCTACAGTGAAGCATAAAAACACCGAAAATGACGTTGCTTCCACTTATCTCTACGGCAAAGTAGGAGCATCTAGACATTCACTGAAGTGCTCATAGGTAAATAGAAGCTTTCTTGTGTGTTTTTTTTTTTTTTTTTTTTTTTTTTTTTTTTTGTGTATTAATATGAAAATTATTGAATAGAAAATGGAAAACTTGTGGGTGGATTGCCGCAACAGGGGCCTCACTTTCACCACCTTAGCAACAGTCAGACGAAGTTGCGTCCATGGTGCCACCTCTCCATGCCTTCCCTCGTGCTACACGGGCATCTGGTAACGCTCATGACTGGAATGTCACTCAACCACATTGCAGAACTTCTGCCTATCAGAATTCTTTCATTCCCCGAACTGCATCTCTCTGGAACTCGCTTCCCCAGAGTTGTTTTCCTCCAAATTTCAACCTACAACTGTTCAAGTCTAATTCTTACAGATATTTTATGAACAGAGGACACCAGTAATCTGGTGTATGGATTATTTTTTTTTTCTCCATTTGTTTTTCCTTCCTCCATTCTGTTATTTAAAAAAAAAAAAAAAAAAAAAAAAAGGCAGGGCAATCACAGTACCAAGGCACTTGGAGGATGTCCGTGTGGTTGCCCTGGTAGGATTCTTGGAGTTCACTGCCACAGCCACTGGTCCCAGCTGATGGGCTAAGGGTTCCAGATCATCTGCCTGAGCTTGGAGCTGTGCCTACGAGTGGGGCCTATGGTCCATCTCACCTTTTCGTATTGACAATGACCAAATCTAAACCAAATATAAAAGGCATAGCTGAGGAAACCAGATCACCAAAGGGGTTCTTTAACGTGGTAGACCTAGGAAGTGGATGGATGTCTGCTGCATACAGGAGGATAGGTTAAGAGAACTGGCAAGGATGATTGTTGGGAAGGACCGTAGGTATCAGTTATTCTACAAGAAAAGTGTTGATACATATGATAGGGTGGGCGTGCTTGTCTAAGAGAAATGGATGGAATATGTTTATGAGCATAGCGAGAATAAGTGAAGCAATTATAGGATTGATTTTATTGTTTTGAATACTCCTGATTACAGTAATATTGGCACATGTTCCACAGGTCAGCTTGGATGATGAAGAAAAAGCCAGATTCTTGGATAATTTGATATGTGTTGTTTGTGGTATGGGGGATGATGAGACTATAGTTTTGGGCGAGAATTTGAATGGGTATGTAGATGCAGCAGCTCAAAGATATGAAGGGGTACTTTGGGGATGCACATTAAGGTACTAGGAATGCGGAAGGTGAGAGGGTACTAGAGTTCGGAGCAGCGATGAACATGATTGTGTGCATCACAGTTTTTAGGAAAAGAGAGAGTAGACTGATTACATATGAGTCTGGGGGTAATAGTAGCCACACTGGCTATTTCCTGGAAAAAGGGGCTGATAGGCTGGTAAAGGATGTGAAAGTTATAGGATGTGAAGAGTGTATGCAGCATTACAAACTACAGCAAGACTTCACTATAATGGACTAATTGGGGCCCAAGCCATTCTGAAAAATGCAAAATTCCGATAAAAGCAACATCCGGACCTCCCCCTCCTAACCTGGACTTTTTCTTATATATCAGACATTAGTCCGGATCACGTGAACAGCTTTTAAACTGTTTTAACTATCACTGTGCTACTGTACTGTGTTATATCTTCACTACATTAATCAAGTGGTATAATTTATATACAGTACTCTGCACTAATAAACCTGTCTTTTATTTACCTTATTTTGGTGAACATGGTTGAAGTGGTTAGGTAGTCCGGACTACATCTGGATTTATTGGACTTTTTCCGATGGTTAGGAATTTAGTCCGCTAACTCCTCGAGTCCAATAAAAGCGAATTCTGGTCTACTGAAGTCCGTTATATCGAAGTTTTACTGCACTGATATGTGGCATGGTGTCAAAAAATCAGGAACTTTTAAGAAAAGGAAATATGCATCCAGGATGAAAATATGGAATTTGAAGAACGTGCAGCAAGGGATACCTTCTACTGTAAAATGAGATGAGTAATGTTGTGGCTGAACAGGGATCCACAGATAGAAATGTCAGTGAGCAATTCAAAGCTCTCAGGAATGATCTCTTGATAGTCACTGATTCAGTGTTTGTATGGGCAAGGGACCCACCAAGACATACAGTGACATAGTGGTGGGATAAGGGTATAGAATCCTCAGAAAAGAAGACTTTTCTGGGAATTGAAAAGGAGTGGTAATAGAGAGAAGTACTTGGCTGCTAAGTATAGGTCCAGAAAGGAGGTATACAGGACAAAGAGTGAGTCTCAGAGACTTTTACAGGATAGTCTGAATAGTGCTGAGTGGAGGAATTTTAGGTGGCAGTACAGATGAAGAGAGAAATTATGGATATCATAGGTGGGTAGTGTATGAAGAATGATGAAGAAAGGATAGTGGTGGATATTAAGAATAATAAGGATGCTTGGAGAGAACATTATAACCTGTTGCTGAATAAGAAGTTTGACTGGAACAGTGAAAGTTTGGAGTCAGTGGATCCAGCGTTTGGCCGTTGGTCTTTAGTTGACATTAATATCGAGAACAGGACAATTGGCAAGATACGGTTGAGGAAGTTAGCCAATGTGTCTGGGTTGACTGCTAAGATGCTGAAGGCTTCAGGAGATATAGGAGTGGGTTTAGTTACTGATCTGATAAAGTTGGTGTTGTATGCATGTGTTGTTCCAGATGACTGGAAGAGTGTGATTGTAAATGTGTACATTATCAGGGAAGGCTGATACCCTGGAAAGAAGAAATCATAGAGGCATAAAACTTTTGGACTACATATTAAAGATAATGGATAGATTCCTGGAAGGAAAAGGGTGAATATTGATAAGATGGAGTTTGGGTATATGCCAGGCAAAGGGACCATTGATGCAATATTCATATTTCAACAGCCTCAGAAAAAATATTGTCTGTATAGTAGACCCTCAGTTTATGCAGAACCTATTTGTACTAAGCACATTACGCACAGAAACATAAACGCAGACCCAGCCCAGTGAATGTGAGCAAAAAAACTAGTTAATATAAGAAAATCCTGAAAGTTGATCCCCATCCTCAACGACATTTGAAGGTCCTGCACTGCGACATCTCCCAACATGGCTGCCAAACATGACCTCTGTGCATGTGCATTCTGTGTATTCCTCCCTTTCCCTCTTCTCATTTTCTCCTCCAGCCAACATTGACCCATGGCATCTCCACTCACATTAAAACCCTGCACAACCCTGGTACCATGTAACAATCTCAGTGCCTGTTGATGTGTTATGGCTTCCCAGTCTTCTGCCATACATGCCAGAGGCATTAGTGAGAGGCTGTATCTTGTGCCTTTGCATCTTGAGAAAAGAGAATTTTTTGTTGACTCAAAACTAAGGAATGCATGGCCGACATTGCAAACACTTTAACATAAATAAGTCATCAGTGTGCACAGTGCAAAAGTGCCCAAAAAAGATCAAGCGAGCAGTCCGACTAGGAGATGATAATGACTTGGGAAGGCATTCCTTTGTGAGAAATGATGTATTAATGAAAACAGAAAGTGCTTTATAAATTTGTCTGAGCTCAAGGGAAGTGAATGTGGCAGTGGACAATAATGTCATTCATCAAAAGGCAGCTGGAATCTGTGGAAAAGTTGCTAAGTGATGCAGGTCGAAAATCCTACACCTATCTCTGCTAGCAAAGGCTGGTTTGCAAGATCCCCTGAGCACAAAGAACTGTCATGCGCAGGTGTTTGGCAAAGCAGGAGCTGTGGATATGGTCGCAGCCGAGGCTTTCCCTGCCTCCTTCAGGACAGTGGTTGTTGTTGTTGTTCCCTAGGCAGTCTGGCCAAACAGCCCTGAGTCCCTAAGGCCGAGACCATACTTTCCCACAGAGCTCTCAAGGAGTATACTGTATGTTGTGTTGTTGGTGCAAGTGATTGTCTGCAGTGCAGTCTTCCATAATGTGCTTAATAGTATGGGGTGCTTTGTTGCATCCTGAACAAGCATCAGCAACAGAGTCATCCAGCCTCATCTGATAACTCAAGAGGGCTGGATGATGCCCACATCTCAGCCTGGCCAGGTTGACCCTCTCCTCACGAGGGAGGTGGGATTCAAAAGGGTGGATATCAGGAGGGCGTGCATGTAGATGTGTGTTGTCTTTGAGTGACTGAATGGAGCGGCGAGTGATTTGAGTATGGGTGTGCTTCTGGAATTTGGTTTGAGGTTGCCAAGGGGGGGGAGAGATGACAGTATTTGTGTATGATATATTGTGCTGGGTGTTGTTTTGATGCTTCTTGGTGTGTGTGGATGTGCTGCCATGTAGTGTAGTGGATAGTGTGGGTTTGTGGAGGCTGCAGCAAGAGTTTTTGTGCCTTTCATGTGTCGATGACAGTGGTCACAAATTAGATCAGTATTTGGTATGAACAAAATTTGCCCCTCCCCCCCCTTTTTTTTTTTTTTTTTTAATCCACCACCCTGATAAAGGAGGAAAGCTTGGAGCACAGATACAAGCCTGCCAAAGAATGCCATTCCTTACTGTGTGCTTGTAATGTCACTGGCAAATGTAAGGTACTGTTAATCTTGTGGTGGTTCATAAGTTTGCATGGCTCAGGGCACTGCAGTATGAAAATGTGGAGTGGTTGGGTTTTTATTGGATGCATAATTCCAAGAGATGGAAGATACCCTCATGTCTACTGGATTGGTTCAACAAGATTTTTTTGTCCCTTCAGCTGAGAGACATTGTAGAGAGAAAATTATCTCTTTTTAAAGTGGTCTTGGATGTGGATAGTTGTCTGGGCCACCCACAATATCTCAGTGGTTGTCACCCAGTTGTTGACGTTGTTTTCCTGCCACCCAACACCACTAATGTTGTTCAACCTTTTGACCATGAGGTCATTCCAACCAGCACCTATGATGCTGTGAGAGAGGTGACTTTCTGGGGGACAGAGGTGGCAGCAGTGGCATCTGAGGACTGGGTAGGCCTTGAAATTAACCTACCAATACCTCCAGCAACAAATCATCAAGCAACAATGATACTGGGTAAAACAATTTTGGAAGGTGTTTAATATTAACTCGTGGATTGCGAGCCACAGCTCAGGCTGGGTAGCGTCGTGTTGCGAGCCACAGCTCAGGCTGTGCTGGACATGCATCACTGCTAACTACTCCACCTCTGTGCAAACTTACGCATGGTGTTATGCAAAGGCAGAGAGAAAGAGAGATTTTTTCCTTTTCACCAGATGATGCCCTGGATGTTTATCTTCAAGTTTGTAATAAACAAAAACATTTTTTTTTTTTTTTTTTTTTTCCCACTACTCCCCTACGTATACTAATGCATAGCACTGTGCAAAGACGAAACAAGAGAGATTATTTTTTTCCACCAGATGATGCCTTGGATGTTTATCTTCAAGTTTATAATAAACAAACTCTAAAAAAGAATTTTTTTCTTCATTTTTTGTGCACCACGGGGTGGGATAAAAAAAAGGTAATTGCGCAATTCAAGGGTTAAAGGTGCAGTTAAAAAGAAAAAAAATAGAGTCTTCCTGAGATGATGTGAGCAAGGAGGCTATTTAGCATTGGTGGGGGAAGCAGCTTGTGTTTACCACAGGGTCAGCAACGCTAATCATAAATGTGCCATGCCATTTGGCAGAGGTGGCCCAGCAAGTGCCAAGGGAGGGTTTTGTTGTCATCACTTTTTGATGAGAATGGTTCACATTATTGATGCTGCTCCTGAAATTATGATTGGCAGCCTTATTGAAGAGGTTGAGGAGGAGGAGTGCCTGGCACCTGAGGCCACACAGCAGGTGCCAGCAGCAGCTAAGCCACTCCGTGTTGAGGGATCCGCTCATCAGCAGATGAGCCAGGTGTTGGAAATCGTCAGTCGGCTCAAGGATGCCCCCATGATGATAGTGCACAAGATAGAAAAGTTGCAGTCCCTCCAGAGTGATATTGACTGCAGCTTATTGGAGCGGAGTGAACAGCTTGTGAAGAAAATTAATGAGTTGTCTCAAACCCTCATCATTGCTTACCTTGCCCCAGCCCCAGCCTCGGTACGTGCCGCACCGTTCCAGTCTCCCCAGCCTTGGATCACCACAGCGCCTGACTCCCCACAGCCTGCCAGTAAAGACGATTGGAAGACTGACCTTGAGGGGTTGCAGGCCTAGCCTCATCCATAGAGGGTTTTGAGGCACTACTCATTCCCCCTTCTCTAGCTCCTCGGCCTCAGATATCCCCTTCCCTGACACCCAAACATTGCTCTGTCCTCAAACATTGCTCTGTCCCCTATCATGTTAAGTGGTTACCACTTATTTAACACCTTTTACATTCTGATTAACCCTTTTTAATGGTCATTGGTGTTCCTAGAGGTTGTATATGTACCATAATGAATGTTGTTGATCAGGAGGAAGTAAAAATTTTTTAAGAGGGCCAGTGGGTTTCATTGGTGTTGTTTGTGTGTTTTGATTTGCATGGTACAATTCCTGGATACATTAGGTCAGAGGTGTCAAACTGGTGGCCCGCGGGCCACATGTGACCCTCAAAGAGGAAAAGAGTGGCCTGTCATGTCTTGTGAAAAAATGAGAAATAACAAAAAGAAAATCCCATAAAATTTGTTATATGATCAAGAGAGCAAGTATTGCAGCACTGTTTGGAATTATTTATTGATAATTTGATAAAAATATCATTTAAATAATATATTGATCAACAGATATGTCACAAAATGTTAATTTAAATTTTATCAATAACTTGAAGCAGAAGCCAATGCCACTGGAAGGGTTAAAAGGCGTACCAAACTTCTCCAAACGTTTGAATAGATGAGGCTTTGCTGTATTATATGTTATACAGTAGTTTACGTAGACTTGGCCCTCAGACGATCAAGAGAACTGAAGTGTGGCCCTTGGGAAGGATTGAGTTTGATATCACTGCATGAGGTGCAAAAAATGAGGGAGGAAGTGAGAAGTGTACTGTACTGCACTCTGTTTTCGTTGATTTGGAGGCCCTTGATAGAGTTCCTAGGGAGGAGGTGAAGTGAGCAATGAGAAAGGTATAATTTAGGGGTGGTTGGTTAGAGATGGTATGGCAGTGAACAAGAGTGTTTGCACCCAGGTGAGAGTGAATGAAGGTTTATGTGATGAGTTTTCTGTGAATGTCAGTATGCATCAGGGGTCAGTTTTAAGCCCTTTACTGCTTATCCTGGTGCTTGAAGTTCTCTCAGATGACTTTGGAACTGGACTTCCACGAGAGCTGTTGTATGCTGTTGACTTGATGTTGTTTGTGGAGAATGAGAGAGTGGCAGAGGAAATATTTAGGAAGTGAAGAGATGGAATGGGCTTCAAGGATTTGAGAGTTAGCATGGATAAAACAAAAGTGATGATATCTATGGCTGGTGATGGTACTGTCAGAGCAGAGGGAGTTTGGCCATGTGCAGTGGGTATGAAAAGTAGCTCCATCTTATGCAGTGTTTATGATGAGTGGGTGGATAAGAGATGTTGTGGCATTAAAAGTAGGCTAAATAATGCTGATTTTGTCTGTGCTGTGTGTAAGAGAGAGCATGCAGAGACAGAAGCAGGAGTGGATTGACCTTGATGTTTTTTTTTTTGTTTTTTTTTATTATTATTATTTTTTATTTCTTATGGGGAACATGATACATGCTGGAGATAGGGCTGTAGTTTGCATTGTGATTGAGGTAAGGAGTGGTTGGAAGAAGTTCAGGGAGCTGTAGCTTCTCTTGCCATTGAGAGGGCTTTCCCACCATGCTAAGGGGTTCTCATTTGCAGCATGTGTCAGAAGTGTAATGATGTTTGATAGTGAGACCTGGACTGTAAAATTGAGGATATTCATAGGCATATATGTACAGAGATAATAAAGTTTGGATGGATGTGTAGTGCATCCTTGAATGATGGGGCTGGGGGGGGGAGTTTAGAATTGCAAATGAAGAACTGAGAAGGATGGGACTTGAATGTATTAGTGTTGTGATGAGAAGGGATAGATTGAGATGATTTGGGCATGATGAGAGGATGGAGGATGACTACTGGGTGGGGAATGCGAGAGGTGTGAACGTTAAGGGCAGGGTTGCGAGAGACAGATTGAAAAAGACCTAGGACGAGGTCATTGAGTGTGATCTTACAGATAAGGGACTGAATTTAGAGGCTGTTAGAAGTTGAGCAGTATGAAGAGCCACATTAGGTGACCAAGGCCGACACATGCAAGCATTTTGAAACCTTTAGAAATGCAGGAATGATGTTTTGTTTTAACTAAATTTTTTATTCTTATTGATAATATTTTAATCTTGTAAATTTTGTTCAGAATGATCTCATATCCTTTAGTAACAATTTATATTTATCATTGCACATATTGCATATTACATATGTTCCAGTAACATTGGTGATGAAAAGCGATTATTGCTCTACACTTACATGTGTTACTCTACTCCAGGGTAGCCCTACACTGGGTGACAAGCCAAGTGATTTCCCATAAGCCAGGGAATCATTTAATATGCTGGGTGATAACCTTATAACTATCCAACTTGTGTTCTCACGTGTCAAGAAGTGGATTGTGTAGTTCCCCTCTCCTGAAAAGAACTAACTAAAAAGACAGACAAAATGCCTTGGACCAGGGCTGACCAACAGGTGACAACCAAGGACTGTACAAAGAACATGGTGCAGATTTCATTGTAGAATGTGAAGGGTGTGAATATTGAGGTGTAAGAGAGAGAGATTGTTCAGGTGCTTGAGGATGCAAGACTGAGATCAGATGCAGAGATGAGAGTGTGAGAGAGTGGGAGTATGGATTGGGTATATGTGTGGGAATAGGTGGGAATGAGAGGGCAAAAGAGGGTGTGTGCAAGAGATGGAAGGAGAATATAAGAGAGTATGGAGCAGTTGGTTCAAGGATTGTATGGGTAAGATTGAAATTAGGAATACAAGTGCGGGCAGTTGTATGTGTATATGCACCAACGGAAGTTCATACAAGCAGAGTCAAAGAAGAGTTCTGGGTAAATGTGGAAGCATGCATAGAAAAGTTTGAGAGAAGTGAGTGTTTTTGATCAGATTGAATGGAAAAGTAGGGAATGTGAAGGTGGATGGAGCAGTTGGTGAGTGGGGTGTGCCTGCAGAAGTGGATAAGAATGGTAGTGCTCTAGTGGACATTTGTGTGGGGAGGGGGTTGGTGATAGTCAATACCCTTTTTAGGCACAAAATGAACCACAAGTATACATGACGAGTGATGAGAAGGGTGGGTGGTAAACTGATTGAATGGAAGGCAATGATTGATTATGTGTGTGTGGATGAGAGAATGGGAAGTTATCAACTGGATGTGAGAGATACAGAGATTGGGGAAGTGGAATTTGGTGATGGTGAAAGTCAACATAAAAATGTGATGGATACATAGAAAGAGAGAAAGGCAGGAGGAAGGAGTCCATATCAGGAGAGAGAAAAAAAACGGCAGAATATAAGAGAAAAGTGAAGGAGCAGTTGGGTAAATATGATTGGGAGCAGATGGGGGAGGTGAAAAGTATGTGCAAGAAGTTCACAGAAGAAATCTGCATAGTATGTGAGGTGTGTGGGGAGAGGAGAAGACAAAAGGAGATGCAAGGAAGAGCGTGGTGGAATGAAGAGGTGAGATAAACTGTGGTGCATAAAAAGAAAGCTTACAGAAGTGGATGGAGAAAGCTGAGAGACGGAATAAAGAGTTCTATGTAGAGAAGAAGGGAGAGGTGGAAAGATTAGTGAGAGTAAGAAGAGAGTGGATGGGGAATTTGGAAGGAATTTGAAAGTAATGTGGGGGGATCGTAAAAAAATGTTCTGGAAGGAGGTAAAGAGAGTTAGACAGGGTGATAAAAAAGGTAGTAGGAGAGTGGAAGAAAAAAATGGTAAATTGCTAGTGGAGAAGAGAGAAAATGTGAGTAGATGGAGAGACTTCAAGGAATTGTGAAACACAGAGAATGAAGGTATTGCAAGTACAGTATATGTGGCTGGGGAATGGCTAGGTGAAGAAGCACATGAGAAGGGAGGAAGAGATCAGTAAGGTGGAAGCAGCGGAAGCAATGAAGAAAGTCAAAATGGAGAAAGCCCCAGGAATTGATGGAAAGTGTGGTAAAACGCTGAAGCATGGGGGAGAGATAGTAGTAGAATGGATATGTAAGATGTGCACATTGGCCTGGGAGGAAGGTAGAGTCCAGGAAGATTGGAAGTCAGGTATAACTGTTCCCCTGTACAAAGAAAAGGGGAGAAAGAAGTGTGTGGTAATCATAAGGGCATTTGCTTTAGTGTAATAGAAAAGTATATGGTAGGATACTTTTTGACAGAGCTAGGGAAATAACAGAAGAATTAGTTGGAGAAGAATAGGGAGGGTTTAGGAAGGGAAAAGGTTGTGTAGATCAGATATTCATTCTTAGATCTTTAGTGGAAAAGTTTATAGAGAAGAGAAGGAAGTTGTATGCAGCCTTCATGGATTTGGAGAAAGCATATGACAGGGTGGATAGACAAGGATTGTGGAAAGTATGAAGAATATATGGGGTAGATGGGAAGTTGTTGAATGCTGTGAAGAGTGTGTATGAGGGTGCTAAAGCTGCAGTGCGTATGGATAGTGAACTGCGTGAGTTTTTCTATTTGAAGGTTAGATTGAAACAGGGATGTCATATTTCCATGGTTGTTCAGTCTGTATATGGATGGGGTTATAAAAGAAATGCAAGGTAGGGCAATGGATGTTGGAGCAGCCCTAATGAGAGAAGGCAGCATTGGGAAACTTCCTGTTTTGTTGTTTTGCAGATGATACTGTATTGTTAAGTGAAGTTGAAGGGGAGCTGCAAGGCTTGGTGAATTAATTTGGGAGTGTGTATAAGAAACGTTATCTAAAGGTGAATGTAAGTAAGAGCAAAGTTGTAGTCTTCGAGAGGAATGAAGTCACTGAATGTGCAGTGATTCTGGATTGTGAGGAAATGGATTTTGCAAGTGCATTAAAGTACTTGGGTAGTGTGATGAGTAACGTTGGAAGTTTAAAGGATGAAGTGCTTGAAAGGGTACAACAACGAAGGAAGGTTACTTGTTCTTTGAAAGCAGTAATAAGAAGCAGGGAAGTGCGCATGGAAGTAAAAAAAATGTGACGGCATGATAGTATTGTAATACCAACTCTAACGTATGGAAGCAAAGCTTGGACCTTGTTGGAAGGACACAAGTCATGAGAAATGAGTTATTTGAGAGGTGCATGTGGAGCTATATGGGGAGACAAACTGACAAATGAGGAAGGGAAAGAGCATTGTGATGTTGATGTGGATGTGATAGAAGACATTAGGGGTAGGGGGGTTTTCCAAGAATACTCTCCCAGTATCTCTGCTTGTTGTAAAAGGCGACTAAAATGGTTGGCGGAGGGTTAGTGCCCCTCCCCGGAAAACAGCTAACTAAAAAGACAAACAATAAGCCTCGGACAAGGACTAACCAAAAGATGACGACCAAGGACCGGACAAAGGACATGGTAATTGGAACTTGGAAAGTAAGGGGAGCGAACGATGAGGTGAAAGAGAGAGAGATTGTACAGGTGCTTGAGGGTTCGAAAGTTGATGTATGCGAAATAACTGAAATGAAATGGAGAGGTGAGAGTGTGAGAGAATGGGAGTATGGATGGGGTATATGTGCAGGAGTAGGTGAGAATGAGAGGGCAAAAGAAGGAGTATGTATAGTTGTGAGTAAAAGATGGAAGAAGAGCATAAAAGTGTATGGATCAGTTGGGTCAAGGATTGTGTGGGTAAGATTGAAAGTTGGAATACAAAATAATGTGGGCAATTGTGTGTGGGTATGTGCCAATGCAAGATCGTGCAAGCAGAGTGAGAGAAAAGTTCTGGACAAATGTGGAAGTGTGCATGGAAAAGTTTGGAAGGAATGAGAGAGTGTTTTTGATCGGTGATATGAATGGTAAAGTAGGGAATGTGAAGGTGGATGGAATAGTTGGTGAGTGGGGTGTGCCTGCTGAGATAGATGAGAATGGGAGTGCGTTAGTGGACATTTGTGCTGGGAGGGGGTTGGTGATAGCCAATACCCTCTTCAGGCACAAAATGATTCACAGGTATACATGGCGTGTGATGAGAAGGGTGGGTGGTGAACTGAATGAGAGGAAGGCAATGATTGATTATGTGTGTGTAGATGAAGGGATGCGAAAATGTGTAATGGATGCAAGAGCTTATAGAGGTTGGGGGAGTGGACTTTATTACCACTAGTTGGTGGTGGCCAGAATCAAGGTCCAGTTAGGATGGAGAAATAGAAGAAGGGAAGGACGGGAAGAAGGAGTATTTGTAAAGAGAGTGGAAAGGTTACAAGAGGATGAGAAAAAGGCAGAGTATAAGAGAGAAGTGGAGGAATGATTGGGCAAATATGAATTGGAGCAGATGCGGGACATGGATGGTGTGTGCAAGATATTTACAGAAGAAATATGTGCAGCATGTGATGCGGTGTGTGGGATGAAGAGAAGACGGAGGGGGGTGCAAGGAACAGCGTGGTGGAATGAAGAGGTGAGACAGGCCGTGGCACAAAAGAAGAAAGCATACAATGAATGGATGAGAAATAGGGGCGTGGAAGAAGTTGAGAGGTGGAAGAGACAGTTATATGTAGAAAGAAAAAGAGAGGTGAAAAGATTAGTAAGAGAGAGTAAGATGAGAGCGGATGAGGAATTTGGAAGGAACTTGAGTGTAAAGTGGAGGGACTAAGAAAATGTTCTGGAAAGAGGTGAAGAGAGTAAGACAGGGTGGAAGTGAAGTTAGCAGGGGAGTGAAAGATAAAAATAGTGGATTACTAATGGAGAAGGGAGAAAAAGTGAGCAGATGGAGAGAACACTTCAAGGAATTGTTGAACATAGAGGATGGAAGTAATGCGAGTGTAAGTGGCAGGGGAATGGCTGGGAGGAGGAGGGAGGTGAGAAGACAGGAAGAAATCAATAGGATAGAAGTTGTGGAAGCAATGAAGAAAGTTAAATTGGGGAAAGCCCCAGGAATTGATGGAGTTTGTGGTGAAATGGTGAAGTATGGGGGAGAGATAGTAGCAGAATGGATGTGGAAAATGTGCAGATTGGCCTGGGAGGAAGGTAGAGTCCCAGAGGATTGGAAGTCAGGTATAATTATTCCCTTGTACAAAGGAAATGGTGAAAAAGAAGTGTTTGGTAATCATAGGGGCATCTGTCTTCTTAGTATAATAGGAAAAGTGTATGGTAGGATACTTATTGACAGAGTTAGAGAAAGAACAGAGGAATTAGTTGGAGAAGAACAGGGAGGCTTTAGGAAGGGAAGAGGTTGTGTAGATCAGATATTCATTCTTAGATCTTTAGTGGAAAAGTTTCTAGAGAAGGGAAAGAAGTTGTATGTGGCTTTCATGGATTTGGAGAAAGCATATGACAGGGTGGATAGACAAGGATTGTGGAAAGTGTTAAGAATATATGGAGTAGATGGGAAGTTGTTGAATGCTGTGAAAAGTATGTATGATGGTGCTAAGGCTGCAATGCGTGTGGATGGTGAACTGAGTGAATTTTTCTCTTTGAAGGTTGGGTTGAAACAGGGATGTGTCATGTCTCCATGGTTGTTCAATCTGTACATGGATGGGATAATAAAAGAGGTACAAGGTAGGGTAGTGGATGTTGGAGTGGCCCTGGTGAGAGAGGGTAGTGTTTGGAAACTCCCTGTACTGTTGTTTGCAGATGATACTGTGTTGTTGAATGAAGACGAATGGGAGCTGCAAGGCTTGGTGGATGAGTTTGGGAGAGTGTGTAGGAAACGGAATCTAAAGGTGAATGTAGGGAAGAGTAGAAGTGATGGTATTTGAGAGTGGTGAAGTCAGTGAATGTACAGCGAGGTTGGATGGTGAGGAATTGGAAAATGTGAGTACGTTTTAGTACTTGGGTAGTGTGATGAGTCAGGATGGAGGTTTGGAGAGTGAAGTGCTTGAAAGGGTACAGCATGTAAGAAAGGTTGCTGGTTCCTTGAAAGCAGTGATAAGAAGCAGGGAAATGAGCATGGAAGTGAAAAAGTTATTACATGACAGTATTGTGATACCAACTCTAACGTATGGAAGTGAAGCTTGGATGTTGCTGGAAGGACACAAGTCAAGAGTGAGAGCAGTGGAAATGAATTATTTAAGAGGAGCCTGTGGAATCACATGGAGAGACAGGCTGACGAATGAGGATATAAAGGAGCGTTATGGTGTGGATGTGGATGTGATAAGAAGAAGCATTAGGAGGAATACACTGAGGTCGTTTGGCCATGTGGAGAGGATAGAGGGTGAAAGACTGACGAAGAGAGTGTATGTGAGTGAGGTGGAGGGGGGAAGAGGGAGGGGGAGGCCGAGGATGAGGTGGAGGGATGGGGTGGAGAGGTATATGAGAGAGGGGGGTGTGAGTTGGGAGCGGGGCAGTGAAATGGCGAGGGACAGGGCGACGTGGAGGCGATTTGTTTGTGGCCACCCTGAACGGGATTGAGGCATCTGGCAATAGATAGATAGATAGATAGCACTGTGGTGGATAGAGAGGATGGAGAGCAAAAGACCAACGAGAAGAGTGTATGTGAATGAGATGGAAGGACGAAGAGGGAGGGGGAGACTTGGGATGAGATGGAGAGTTGGAGTGGAGAGGTATATGAGAGAGGGGTGTGTGAGCTGATGGGAGGGCAGTAAGATGGCAGGGGACAGAGCAGCATTGAGGTGATTTGATTGTGGCCACCCCTTACGGGATTAAGGCGTCTAGCTATACAATAGATTGATTGAGACTTACATGTGTCTCATTCATGAAGACATGGTCTGTAATTTGAGTGTCAGTTTCTTGACTATGCTTTTAGAAAATCCATATTCTGTACCTTTTTTTAACTTCAGTGTACCATGAATGTTCAGATGGAAGAATTTTCTTGATATAGGCTACTGAAACTGTGTTTACTATATTGTAAGGATAGGATAATTTATATGTGCACAGGACTTACAACCTGCAGAATACAGAATAATTATATTTAATTTGGAGCATTTTGTCCCTTCTTAATACAGTGCTTTGGGCATAGGAAAAATGCCCAAGACTAACTTAATGAGACATTTTTGACTGCTTAGACTGAGGATGGAATTCTTCAGTCTCACAGTTGGATTCATGTGTCTACAGTTACTTATAATGATGGCCTTCAGCTTGCATAACTTCCTACTGCATACTGGATGACTACCTTGGTCATTGTGTATTGACCCAAATCAATCTGTATTAAGGAGTAGCATATTTAACTGCTCATTTTGAAATGAAATAATGGATACCTTGTATACAACAGCATGTAAAGCAGGTAACACACAAATGTGCAACATGTTGAAAAGTACAAGATAGCTAGATCTTCATATTATGAAACTGACTCCCTTCAACATTCTTGAGGTGACTGTATTGAGGTAAACTGTAGTGAACCTCTCACAGTCACTGATGAGTTAGGAATGAAACACAGAAGATATAAGTAAAGTTGGTCACATGTGCGTTTACACAGGCAGTTTGTAGAGTCTGTGAATATTATGACCTGGGATATGTTGTTTGTGCCTCTACTGTAGATAATTATGAAGATTTTAGGAGCTACCAGCAAATTATGTTATGTAACAATCCTGCTGTGTTCACAAGCAGTGCCCAAATATGCCAAGGACAGGTGGAAGGCTCAGAGGTGATGGATCATATAGTTGCATGATGATGATGATGATGATGATGATGATGATGATGATGATGTCAAGCTCTGGCCATATTACCATTGTTTTACTCTTTTCTGCATTAGCTTTTAGGCCTGATACAGTAATATGGGTATGTTCACACACCATATTTGCACTTGGCAGATCCTGGGGAACAGACACGCACCACAGTAGCAGGAATCTCAGAGAGTGTGTGTCGGCCACTAAGGACTCGTGTGGAGCAAATGATTGTGGCTGATCAGCGGCGAGATAGTGGAAAGAAGCCAGTCCTTCTTTACAAGATCAGCAACTTGCTTCGCTTTTACCATAACACAATCAAGCAGGTTGTATTCTTTAGTTTTATTTTATGCAAGAGCTGTGAATGCAGTAACTTAAAGTATCTACTGATATATAAATTCTTTACACACTGTGCAGTTTGTAGTAATAGCTTTAGGAGAGCAGTTTTACAGTTTTGTTGATCACCAAAAAAAATATAATCCCAACTCCTCTACATCAAGTACATTAAGGGGATCTGGGAACAATAATCACAGAATACATCTGAGAAAGAATGCAAAGGATACTACTAATGCCAGATTCATATACCCTTGTTTCAGTTAGGCAAAGGATGTCAGTATTTAGATCACTTTGAGTCTTATTCTTTGCTGAACTGGTACAGAATGCATTTTGTCACTGAGGATGAAATTAGTCTCTTTGTTTAACCATTTGTTTCCCTCTGAGTCCACATTCTACTTTCTTTTATTTGGAAGATGATATTCATCACCCAAACACTGTTCCATATTCAATTTATTGTTCATTTTATCATTACCTGATACACTTTTGCTTTCAAGAAATGCATTGAGATCCCAAAACAGTAATTTGGGGGAAGATTCATTTAGACTCGTGTAGCAAAGTCAGAAATTGAACTAAAACATGACATCATTATCTTACCAGTTAATTCCTTTGCCTTCTCAGTATAAAATCTGATAACAAGGATGTCAGGTTTTGTCTCCTTATAATTAATGAATGGAGTGGACTTCAGTGCCTTCTCAACACTTCCAGCAGTAATGTTAACTTTAACTACTGGACATAAGTTTTCATTCCTCCCTTTGTCTTCATTTTATGCACCTGTTGGTTGTGGTTTGGGTTTGTCAGTGATAGATAGATAATGAAGAGGAGTAACTGAAAGAATAAGACAAGTATTTAAAGATACAAAGTAGTCTGAAGATATTTCTACCTCAACCATCTCATGGTGGGGATTTCCTAGAAAGTGATAAATATCAGAAATGGTAATGATAAACCAAATGATTTCCTGTACGCCAGGAAACCATTTACTATGCTGGGTGGTAACCATATAACCACATTATGGTGCCCGGTGGTTTAGTGGGTAATTAAGGCACTCCAATCGGATTGAACCTATGTAGGTTTATATCCAGGGGGTGGTTGGGGTTTATTGCCCATGTAATGTCACTCAGGGATGAGTGAGGCTGGTCACTGTCATCTTAAATGTCAGGACCAACTTGCCTAGCCTCGGGCTGCTGCACTTCACATGGGGCAACATAGGATTGGATGATTAATGGGTGGATGGTGATGATAATAATAGATGTCTAAAATTTTAATGAACTGTGTTTAGATTTTCTGTTCTCTTGTCCTTTAGGTTACTGATGGAGGCCTGTTGGTGGCCACTCTAGATGAACTGCACCAACTTAGCTACAAAATGTTCATATCAGCACTGCAGAGTCAGGTCAGTACTGTTCACATTTGTAAAAATTCAGAGTGTTTATAGGTCTGGGGTATGATTGCTTATATAATATTAATACTGCTTTAACCCCTAAAACGCGGATCGTCGCATTTGCGACGGTCGGCCCAAAGGGCAGAACGGCGGATCGTCACGTTTGCGATTTGAGTTAATTTTGAATAACCGCGGGCAAGCAGGCTCCAGCTGGTATTGTCTATCAGTCCCGCCACCCGTGAGCTACGTTTAGCACACTTGACCTTTGTACTACTGACCTCGGTTGTTGCCAAGTATCATTTTTTTTACCCACCGACGCACCGATGCGCGGTCCTCCCTCGTCGTGCGATATGGCAACGTGCGGACGGCTGATACGTGTCAATCTGCGCCATCATCTCGCAAGCACTTTTTGCTATTGGGAAACGCTTGTTTCTCCAGTTGTCACACTGTCATTTTTTCGCGCGGTTTGCCCCAGAATAGCGTCAGTCCACGCAAATCTTCCACGGTGACACCATGTCAAACTCGAGCTCTTCCGAGTCTGTGCCTTCTAGCCCTCCGAAAAAGGGTTTTGTGACCTCAACCCCCTTCAAAACCTTACCAGGAACTACTAAGGGCCTAAGTGACTCTGCAATAGCCTCTGAACTTTTGAAAGCCTCAATGGACTATGGCAGTGACGTCGGTGTGTGGTCGAGCCTGGCTGAGTCTGACACACAATCCAGTGCAGAGTCCGGGCCAGAAGTGATTGTTTCTGTGCCGGAGGAGAGTGTGTCAGTGCCCAGCACCTCAGCAGGGAAGGCTCCTGTGAGAAGGGGCCTTGAGTATGGGAAGGGGGAAAAACGGAAAAGGAGCGGTGACCCCAGCTCACCGCCATTGTCCCCTACGCCACGTCACGCCACCGCAAGCCCGCCACGTACTCCCAGCCCTATTCTCTCGTCCTCCTCCTCTGCTGCCCTGTCTCCTGAGTCGTCGGAGTCGCCTTCACCACCTCGAAAGGGAAGTAAACGTGCAACATTACGTTCTAGAGGTTTCCGTAGGCCTAGTGTTCGTGTTGGTAGAGCAAAAACTTTGTCCCCTAGTATAAGGCTAGCTCGTGGGGAGGGAACTCGCACTAGGCAACTCGGCAGTCACGCCACCGCGAGTGACCTTGAGCCCAGTGATAATGTCCCCACCACCACCACCACCACAACACCAACACGACCTGGGATAGCCTCAGCCTCACATACTGTCGCACCGCCTGCCTCACCCACTCCCACACGACCTGCCTCACCCCCCGCCGCCCCAAGCACCTCCCAGCCTAGGCAGGGAACGCTGGATGCCTTCGTGTGGTCAGAGGGATCAGATTTTGTGCCGGAGGATCTGCCCTTTGACGACAGTGGGTGTGGACTTCAGGCTGACTTCCCTGTGGACGAGGATGGTGAATGCCTTGACTACCTGTTGGCCTTCCTTGACGACGAGGTTATGGAGCACATCTGTACCGAGACAAACAGGTACGAGGGGCAATGTGCTCCAGTTCGTGAAGGAGAAGGTGAGGCGGCCACGCCATCCACGTCGCGGATGGCAGCATGGGTGCCTCTTACGATCCGAGAACTTTTTGTATTTATTGGATTGATGTTGCTAATGCCGCACAACTGGAAACACAAGCTAGAAGAATACTGGACTTCCGACGAGCTGTGCCCAACACCCATTTTCAATAAATACATGAGCCGCGATCGTTTTAGGCAGCTGATGACTTACCTTCACTTCGCGAACAATGATGAGCCTTCCCAAACTGACCCATTATGGAAAGTGAGGGGAATCCTGAACATGATCAAGGATAAGTTTACGAGGTTCCTGCGCCCTTTCAAGAAAGTCGTGATTGACGAGTCCTTGGTATTGTTCAGGGGCCGTCTTCGGTTCGTCCAGTACATTCCAAGCAAACGGCACCGCTTTGGAATCAAGTTTTTCGTGCTGTGCGACTGCAAGACGGGGTTCATCCTAGACTTCGTCATTTACACCGCCAGCAATGTCGATTTGGATAAGACTGACCCCCTTGGATTCTCTGGTTCTGTGGTGAAAGTGCTTTTGGAAAAGTACTTTGGCGAGAATCATGTCATGTATACGGACAATTACTATACCGCTCCTAAACTCGCCAAGTACCTTTCTGAACACGGCGTCGGCTCCTGTGGCACTGTCAGAAGCAAAAGGGCACATTACCCTGCCTTCCTCGAGGCTGAAAAGTCAAAGCGGGGAGACGTGCACCTGAAGAAATCTGACAAGATGCTTGCGATCAGGTGGCATGATAAGAGAGTCGTGAACATGCTCACCATAGTACACAAGGGGGAAATGCTGGCAACAGGGAAGGTCGACAGAAGGACTGGCGAGCCTGTGGTGAAGCCTGATGCTGTCATTGACTATAACGTCAATATGCGGCTGGTGGACAAGTCTGATATGATGATTGGAGAGATTGACTGCCTGAGGAAAAATCGTCGTTGGTACAGGAAGGTGTTCTTGCACTTGATTGATATGTACATGTTGAACGCCTTCATCCTGTATAAAATCAAGAACAGGAAGCCAGCCAACTACTCTCTCAGACGATTTTCCAAGACTTGTGTCTACCAGCTGCTTCAGCGTTACGGCCAGGTTCTTTCAACAGATCCCAAACGCCACCCTCACACACCTCCAGACCGCCTACAGTGTATGGCCTACCTTCAGCGACACCGCCTGGAGCCACTGCCAGCCACTGCAAAGAGGGGGAAAACACTGAGGAGGTGTCATGTGTGCAGCCACACTACCAGGCAGGACAGAACCTTTAGGCGCACCTCCTTGCAGTGCAAAGAGTGCAAAGTTCCCCTCTGTGCTTACCCGTGTTTCTTTGACTACCACAGCCTGACTAGATATTGAAAATAAGGGTAAGAATCTTGAAAATAATACTGAGAGTGACAGTGATAATATTGTTTAGTTTTCTTTTACGTGCTGACAGTGACAGCCGGATGAGTGTAAATTAGTGTATGTACTTGTAAAAGCACTGACAGTGACAGTGTTTTTTGGTGTAAATAATTGTACATAGTAATAATATAAGTATTGCGAGTGACAGTCACTCCAGTGTAAGAAGATGAAAGCATATTTTCCTATTCTATGTTCTGACAGTGACAGTTTGTTGTGTAGAAAATATTATTTTTATAACACTGGATAGTGACACTGATGAATAAGGCAAAAAAAAGAACAGATACAGTGAAAGTGAGCGATAGAAATGAAGTGCGAGTGGCCGACAGGAGCGAGAATAAAGTGCCTGCCGTAAGGCTGAATAAACTCGCGCCGCGGTGGTCTTCCTCAGTCTCAATCCACAATACTGGCAGTGACAGTGATTTTTATGGCCGTAATAGTGACAGGCAAACGTTTGCGAAGTCCTATGATGAAAAAAAATGTAGTATACGTGTTTTTTGCCGAGAAAAGGCAAATGTGACAATAGTGACGGGAAGATCGCCACCGCGCTGCACGTCGGCTGTGTGCTCCGTTCATTTTAGCCTTATTTTCAGTGCTTATTTACAAATACGGATTCCAAACAACCTGTACGTTGTTGTATAAAGTGTACTGTGACAGATTGAGGCTGTGGTAGAAAGAAAACCGGGTTTCTGGAGGTGTGAGAGTGAAGACTTTGTTACCCAACTTTGCAAGTCTTCACAAGTCCTTTGGTAGTCAACGAAGGCTCAACATGTGGCTCAGGAGAAAGCTGAATGTAAGTACTATATGCCATAAAAATTTTAATGCTCTAGGGTTAATCTATGATTTTTGGCAAATATTTTCCCACAGGTACTCAGACCCCGCTACAACCCCGCCACAGCGGGGGGATCGCCCGTACACAGCCGCGTTTTAGGGGTTAATGGAATACAGTAATGCTGGGATGTGTTGCCACCCACTAGGATGCAGATTTTTTTTTCTATTGTTTATAAATGCATTTCACAGATGCCAGCTGGATAGTTAGTCCATCGGCTGTCAAATTAAAAACGGGATGCCAAACCTATATCATGTGCTTCTCCTTAAATGATGCCTTTGACTTACTCAGTCCTCTTCTTTCAGTAACTTCTGTATCTCACTTTCCCACTTTTATTTACTATATTCATCCACCTTCTTGGCCTACCTTGTCCCCTCCCATCCTCATAATTATTCACATATACTGTTTTTACTGCTGTAGCTACATCCATTCTCTTAGTTTGACAAAACCATCTGTGCAGACTCTTTTCTACTTTTATTCCATATCTATAATAATAATAATAATCTGGCCTTTTGTTTCTCAAAAGCGTCAGTTCTTCCTTTGGGAATTCACTAGCGTTCGACACCCATACATTATTTTTACAAGAACTGTGACATTTCTTGTATATAATACAGGCTACGTCATATATACATCAAAGTGGCAATAATTAAACCCTTTAATCACCTGTCATAGTACCTCTCTCCAGGTCATAGCATTTTGAAGAAAGAAAGGCTTTCAGCTGTCTCTTAAAGGCTTCAACAGTAGAGAGTTGTCTTATGGACAATGGCAATGTTATATAATCTAGGGGCTCTATATGCAAAAGAACGATCAGAGAAAGATGACTGGTGAATGGCTCCTGGCTCATCAAGACGCAAGGAATCATCTTCACTGCGTACCATCACACCCAGGCGTGCCGATTGGAGTTTTAACAATTCAGCAAGATACTTTGGTTCACCAAACTTAAGAACATTGAATGTAATAAGACACAGTTTAAATTCAATTCTAGCCTTTACTGGTAACCAATGCAACTCAAGCAGAAACGGGGTAGTTGAGGTTCTCGGGGGGAGACCAAAGATAAGCCGTGCTGCCCTGTTCAACACAGACTGAACTTTTGTTAGTATATTATTTGGAAGACCAACCCACAGTGAATTACAATAATCAACACGAGGCAAGACCACTTCATGAACCAATGTTAAGAGGCACCGTTTATTCAGGAATTTTCTCACAGAGTACAGATTTCTGATATGCAAGTTACACCCTCATACAACCTGATTAATATATTCTTTGTAATTTAACTTAGAATTAAAATTAACACCCAGATTTCGAACAGAACTGACTGGATGAAGCTGTGACACGCCAATGTTCAAAGCCAGGGCATTGTCAGTGTCATCACCCCTTCTATTTCCTCTGATGATGATGATCTCAGTTTTACCATCATTCAGCTTAAGTTTCCTCTTAGCCATCCAAATCTTAATATCAGACATTAGAGATTCAAACTTTGTCTTAGTATCATTGATATCTGACATCTTAACATAGAGCTGAGTGTCATCAGCATAAAAATGATAGGACACATCATGAGCATCAAGTAGAGACGATAAACTACTTGTGTAGACAGTAAATAGAATTGTACCCATTACTGATCCTTGAGGGACTCCAAATAGAAGGGGAGCAGAATCAGAGCTAGCACAGTCAACAACCACTCTCTGAGATCTGTCCGACAGATACGTCTTAAGGAGCAAAAAGGCACTATCACGAACGCCATAAAAATGCAGATCGTCTGACAATAATTTATGATCTACTGTATCAAAAGCTGCAGACAGATCCAACAGAACTAGAAGAGAGGACATCCCACTAAAAGTGTTTGCCACCAAGTCACTCTGAATCCTTGTTAGTACAGTATCAGTTGAATGGTATTTTCTGTATACTGATTGAACAACAGGAACAACTCTGTTGTGTTCCAGTAGTGGTACGAGTTGATCGAGTATGGCCTGCTCAATAATCTTGGATAAAAAAGACAGGTTAGAGACAGGACGATAATTTGTCATGCTCCCGACATCAAGGCCAGGTTTCTTAATTAGGGGCCTAAGCAAAGCACATTTCTCAGACTGCACAAAATTACTTTCTAAGAAGCATCTATTTATTATGTTGCAGATAAATTCTGCAGTGTGCTTATACACATCAGGCAGTTGTGACATGTTACATGGATCGAGTGAGCAAAATGTTTTATTAAGTTCTCTGATGTAACATTTGACTTTGTTTACATCCAGTGGATGAAATGTTGAAAGCAAATGATCCCCGATGCACCGTGGCTGGAAGTCAACTGAGTACGCTTCACTAGGAGAACTGCTGTCTAAATCACTTCTTATGCGAGATATCTTACTTGTAAAAAATCACATTGCTTTTTATACTTTTCTTTATATGTGCCCCACACACATTCTTCAGGTCTCATTTCTACTGTTCGTACTCTTTACTTTTCACTTTCATACCATAAGAAAGTCACACTTAGACACTGATTTTGTAATTAAGACATCATCATACAGTTGAGGCATTGAGAATGACTGGGGCGAACTCACCAAAACATAGTTTTGAGAAAACGAGGGTTAAAGTTTGCCAATATGCAAATCATCATATCTCAGCTGTATATTTGTCATTTTTGCTGAACGAGGTCTTATTTTAAAGCCTGTTTAATTCAGAATATGTTTATTGTGGTAAATAAACTATGTATGGTTTTGGTGATAATTCAGTAATATAATGGTGTGAAATGAACATAAGGAAATTACTGATAATAAATTTTTGTTCTAAAAACATTTAAAATCATTGTAAATAATAAATAAATTTTAAGCAAAGGTAACACTAACTCTGTGTGTTACGTGGGGGCGCTCACCACCCACTCACTTGATGTAGTGCTGCTATCGGGTGTCTGCCCTTGCCTCTCCTCCATCCTTCTTTCCTTCCATCCTCTTCTGTCTTTCCTTCATTCTTTCCTTGTCTTTCTGCCTACAGGTGACTTTACTCTCCCTCTTCTGTCTTTCTTTCCTTCATTCTTTCCTCTTCCTTCTGCCTGTGGGTGACTCTACACTGAGTGACAAGCCCTATGGTTTCTTGTACAACAGGAAACCATTTACTACGCTGGGTGGTAACCATATAACCAAATTTTGGTGCCTGGTGGTTTAGTAGGTAATTATTGTGCTCCAGTCGGATTGAGCCGGTGAAGGTTTATATCCAAGGGATGGTTGAGGTTGATTGCTACGTAATGCCACTCAAGGATGAGTGAGACTGGTCACTCTCATCTTGAATGTTGGAACCAACTGCCTAGCCCAGGGCTCTTATGCTCCTTATGGGGCAAAGTAGGATTGGATGATGGATGAACACTAACTCTAGATGATGTGTCTGCTCTGCTAAAGAAGCTGGTGTGCTGAGGAGGGTATGGTACCAGTAGATAATTAGTACAGTAATCCCTCCAATAACCGATGTAATAAGGCCAAAGGCATGTTCGGAAATTGAGTTTGTCCGGGAATTGGGAAAATGCCTCCTGAACAGGTACTTATGGACCCTAACCCAGCCTAACTCAGAAAACCACCTACATAACTCCCTACCAGACATGCATAGCACCCATTTAAAACCCTGTTCACACAAATAAAGGACAGAAAGCATGATATAAATGAAAAGGAACCTGAGAATGAGGAATTAGAAGTGAGTATGGAAAATATTTAGCAGTGTACGGGGTACGTACAACACATCCGTGGCCATTACAAAGATTAACCCGCCTCCTCTAAGGCTCTGGCAGTGGTGAAAATGCTCTTGAAGCACGTACAGTAATCTAGTGTTGTGCTGCACTTAATCCTTTGCACTGTGAATTATAGTTGTTTAGCACTGCACATTCTGTTCTTACTTGCGCCATGCCAGTTGCAGCCACCAGTGTTGCACTCTGAATTCCAATTTCTTAACACTGCACAACACTGTAGATTCCCATGTGGTCTAGTGATGAGGTATGGCAGTTTTTTCACTGTTTCTTCACACAAATTAGCACACGTGGCAGCCATTGCAACGAGTATCTAGTCAGGACGGTAGTTAGACAGTAACTGGGGAGGGTAGGATGCAGGGGGCTGCTGTACTACGCGTGAAAACACAGCTGTTCGTTGCCACGCGCCAAGTTCAAAGTACGGTTGAAAAAAATGTCAGATTTTGTTTGCTTCTATACGTTTTTTGGCCATTTGGGGGTTCTGAAGGCCCGGGCCCATAATATCCGGGAATTGGGGTGTCCGGGAATTGGGTGTCCGGTTATTACAGGGATTACTGTAGTTGATCTGGCCATCATCTGATGCCACCTCCTCCTCTGCTGCAAGTGAAGTTTTTGGCTGGCAGTAACATCATCAGGAAATCCACATTGGTACTGTCCTAAGTATCCTCTGAGTATCTTGAGGTCTTCAACTTTTCCATGGAGGTCTGTATGGCTTGGTGGTGCTTGATAGGCAGGGATATCACAGCTAAGAGAAAAGGATGGATTATAAGCTGCAGCCATTCCTTTATGCTTTCTGCGCACTGATTGCTTCAAGGAAGAGATGAAGCAGGTGATTGGCGAGGAGCTCCACAGGCGAGTTTGCCTCTGTGTTTGGAAACTCCCTGTACTGTTGTTTGCAGATGATACTGTGTTGTTAAGTGAAGATGAAAGGGAGCTGCAAGGCTTGGTGGATGAGTTTGGGAGTGTGTGTAAGAAACGGAATCTGGAGGTGAATGTAGGGAAGAGTAAAGTTATGGTCTTCAAGAGAGGTGAAGTCAGTGAATGTACGGTGAGGTTGGATGATGAAATGGAAAATGTGAGTACGTTTAAGTACTTGGGTAGTGTGATGAGTAAGGGTGGAAGTTTGGGGGGTGAAGTGCTTGAAAGGGTACAACAAGTAAGAAAGGTTGCTGGTTCCTTGAAGGCAGTGATAAGAAACAGGGAAGTGAGCATGGAAGTGAAAACGTTATTACATGACAATATTGTGATACCAACTTTAACGTTTGGAAGTTAAGCTTGGATGTTGTTAGAGGGACACAAGTCAAGAGTGAGAGCAATGTAATTGAGTTATTTGAGGAGCCTGTGGAGTCACATGGAGAGACAGACTAACAAACTAGGATGTGAAGGAGCATTGTGGTGTGGATGTTGATGTGATAGGAAGGGTTAGGAGAAACACACTGAGGTGGTTTGGCCATGTGGAGAGGATGGAGAGTGAGACTGACGAGGAGAGTGTATGTGAGTGAGGTGGAGGGGGAGAGAGGGAGGGGAAGGCCAAGGATGAGATGGAGGGATGGAATGGAGAGGTATATGAGAGAGGGGTGTGTGAATTGGTAGCAGGGCAGTGAAATGGTGGGGGACAGGTTGACGTGGAGGCGATTTGTTTGTGGCCACCCTGTATAAGGTATTAAGGTGTCAGGCAATAGATAGATAGGTAGATCATTCTTGAAAATCTAAGGCATGTGTACTGTCAGTTTTACTGTACAGGGAAAGACAAAGCACCAATAATTTTTGTTATCAATTCACTATCACTGCAGAGAAACAGCTTTGCTGACAACAGAAACAGTACAAGTGCTGTTTAACCGGCAGTGTTTTGTTTTGGTGTACTGGGCGTGTCCACATGTGATGATGGAGATTGATGTATGCATATTTGCAATTTAACATAGTTTACCTATGTTTTGGTTCCTAAATTGGGCAGTGATAATGGAAAACAATTTACTCACTGAATCATGAGTTTGTTAAATTGAAGTGCATAAAATGAAGCATATACAAAATTTCACTACTGTCTGTCCTGCCGTCCTACTGTCTTACTGTCCGTTTTCACACTCCTTTCCACTCTTAGTACATCCTGTTCATTGCTAACCAGAGATTCTGATACTTTAAGTAAATTAATGAAATGTACATTATTACAGGAAGTAACTGAATGACACTTTAGCTCATTTTTTTATGGAATATTTCATGGCAGATGACAGTAGGATGACTAAGTAAAAGAAAAAAATAAGATTGTAGAAATTAGGTTAGGCTAGGGAGGGATGAATTTGGTTCAGTCCCTTTTAGGAATTTTGATTTCATATACTATCCCTTACAAAAATTCACAACAGTTTTAGCACTTTTCACATACTGACCCAAACATATATAAAGAAAATGTTCATGTTTAACTCATAAATTACATGTTGCAGCCTAGGCTGTACCAGACAGACATCTGCCTATTGATCTGCAGACGCCTCAGTCCCATTAGGGGTGGCCACAAACAGATCGTCTCCATGTCGCCTTGTCCCCCACCATTTCACTGCCCTCCCCGCAGCTCACACCTCCGTCTCTCATATACCTCTTCACTCCATCCCTCCATCTCATCCTCAGCCTCCCCCTCCCTCTCCCCCCTCCTCCACCTCACTCATATACACTCTCCTCGTTAGTCTCTCGCTCTCCATCCTCTTTACATGGCCAAACCACCTCATTGTATTTCTCCTAACGCTTTCTGTCACATCCACATCCACGCCACAATACCCCTTCACTTTCTCATTTGTCAGTCTGTCTCTCCATGTAACTCTACATACTGCTCTTAAATAACACATTTCCACTGCTCTCACTCTTGACTTGTGACCTTCCTACAAGATCCAAGCTTCAGATTCCATATGTTAAAGTTGTTATCACAGTACTATCATGCAACAACTTTTTTGTTTCCATGCTCTTCATATTCGTGCACTCCATTGGTTAAATATTTCAACCATTGCCAGCTTTTGTTGGTGAGTTTGTAGGAAGCAGATAATATGAAGTAATGTACATTGAGCTTTAGTAAAAGACAATATGTGAAATGTTAATAAAGATTTTGTTTCGTGTGCTTTGCAGGTGAGCCAGATGAGTGAGCGCCTGGAGCCACCCAGTGAAATGCTTGCTCCAACACCCGGTGTAGCCCGCACTCTGACCCTCCTTACCGATGTCACTACTGCTGCCACCATTGCAGATGATGCCAGACACGATTACAAGCAGGTATGTGTGCTTTCTTTTATCATACACAGATTTTTTTAACCTGTGGACCACAGGGAGTGGGGTTGCAAAATAGGCTTTGTGGTACAGCCGAGGATGAAGTAAAGAGGTACAGTCTGTGAGAGAGGGGGTGTGAGTTGGGGGGAGGTCAGCAAAATGCCAAGGGACAGGGTAACAAAGAGACTATTTGTTTGTAGCCATCTCTTACAGGATTAAGGTGTCAGGCTATAGATAGATAGACAGATAGGTACGGCAGTATGGCCAGTTTAGCAGCCATTGGAAAATAAGTTCAGATGTACATCATTGTCTTGGAAATGGTATAACACACTAATCCATGGAATATTTTTGCTTAACCCCTTCACCATGATGACGCTTATACATCGTCATAACCCTTCCGTGTGCGCACACTACGACACTTCTGTGTCATCATATATCAGTTCCACCAAAGGAGACAGCAGAGGGTTTAGTTTATTGTGCTGGGGCCTTACATATTGTATATGTTACTGAGGATAAAATAAGCTCCACCCACTTTTTTTTTTTTTCAGCCAAACCCAATATATATGGGAGGGCACGTGATTGATGGCGTGTTGAACAGTAGCTCTGCATCCCACCAGGATCAGTCTTGACTGTGTGTCATAGGAGAGTGTACTGTCATTCCCTCCATAATGAATTTTGCCGAATCACAGCGCATTCTTGAGGAATCTCACAATTCCTCGAGTAATGAGGACTATCAGCCGTCGGCTCAAGACTCAGATATCGATGACTCGTTGAGTGAAGAACTTGAGAGTGATGAATTTGATGATATTCATGAAAAAGAAATCGAAGGTGGCTGGCGGTTGATAAGCGACATATTTGCTGACACACATCCCAACCACGTGCCTGAATTTATGACTGAGTTTTTCGGGCTGAACCCAGCGATCAGCAAATCTGAAACTGTGTCGCCTTTGAACTCTTTCAAGCTGTTTTTTGATGTGGATGTGGTGAGGCAAATATGTGAGTGGACAAATCTGAAGACAGATAAATTTTTCAGTGAACACCCACAGGCAAGGGGTAGAATAAACAGCATTCTTTGGCGTCCAGTTTCAGAAGGTGATATGTACACTTTCAGCAGCCTTTTGTTTCCATGGGACTAATGAAATTGCCCTGCATTTACGTGTACTGGGGCAGAAGTATGTTGTACAGTATCATTGGTGTCCTGTCCAGCCATGATATGCCACAGCCTAGGCCAAGCAGGTGCATGAAAACTAAGAAAATATAGGCCTAGATTTGAGTTCAGAGGAAGCATTTCTGATAGGTAAGTACATTGAATTAATTCGTACATATATATTCTTTCACTGCACTGTAATTTTTATAAACCTACTCAAAAATATTTTTCAATTTATATTACGTATTTTTATAACAAGCACAACCAGTGACAGATTCAGTCTTACACACATAGGTGTATACTCACATACACACATATACACAAACATACAAAACACCATAGCTATTTTTGCAAGATAGTAGCTTTTCCCTGGAAAAGTAGTGTGGGGAACGAAGGAGGGGGGGAAGCCTCGTACACAGTATTACGCAAGATTAGTCACTCTGGTGGCGAAGGTGTTAATTCACCATAGTTGCGGATAAAACTAAGAAAATATGTATAGGCCTAAATTTGAGTTCAGAGGAAGCATTTCTGATAGGTAAGTACATTGAATTAATTCGTACATATATATTCTTTCACTGCACTGTAATTTTTATAAACCTACTCAAAAATATTTTTCAATTTATATTACGTGGAAGTGAAGTTAGCAGGGGAGTGAAAGATAAAAATGGTAGATTACTAGTGGAGAAGGGAGAAAAAGTGAGCAGATGGAGAGAACACTTTAAGGAATTGTTGAACGTAGAGGATGGAAGTAATGCGAGTATAAGTGGCTGGGGAATGGCTGGGAGAAGGAGGGAGGTGAGAAGACAGGAAGAAATCAGTTGGATAGAAGCTGTGGAAGCAATGAAGAAAGTTAAATCGGGGAAAGCCCCAGGAATTGATGGAGTGTGTGGTGAAATGCTGAAGCATGGGGGAGAGATAGTAGTAGAATGGATGTGGAAGATGTGCAGATTGGCCTGGGAGGAAGGTAGAGTCCCGGAGGATTGGAAGTCAGGTATAATTATTCCCTTGTACATAGGAAAAGGGGAAAAAGAAGTGTGTGGTAATCATAGGGGCATTTGTCTTCTTAATATAATAGGAAAAGTGTATGGTAGGATACTTATAGACAGAGTTAGAGAAAGAATAGAGAAATTTGTTGGAGAAGAACAGGGAGGCTTTAGGAAGGGAAGAGGTTGTGTAGATCAGATATTCATTCTTAGATCTTTAGTGGAAAAGTTTCTAGAGAAGGGAAAGAAGTTGTATGCGGCTTTCATGGATTTGGAGAAAGCATATGACAGGGTGGATAGACAAGGATTGTGGAAAGTGTTAAGAATATATGGAGTAGATGGGAAGTTGTTGAATGCTGTGAAGAGTATGTACGATGGTGCGAAGGCTGCAGTGCGTGTGGATGGTGAACTAAGTGAATTTTTCTCTTTGAAAGTTGGTTTGAAACAGGGATGTGTCATGTCTCCATGGTTGTTCAGTCTGTACATGGATGGGGTAATAAAAGAGGTACAAGGTAGGGTAGTGGATGTTGGAGTGGCCCTGGTGAGAGAGGATAGTGTTTGGAAACTCCCTGTACTGTTGTTTGCAGATGATACTGTGTTGTTGAGTGAAGACAAAGGGGAGCTGCAAGGCTTGGTGGATGAGTTTGAGAGAGTGTGTAAGAAACGGAACCTAAACGTGAATGTAGGGAAGAGTAAAGTGATGGTCTTTGAGAGAGGTGAAGTTAGTGAATGTACAGCGAGGTTGGACGGTGAGGAATTGGAAAATGTGAGTACGTTTAAGTATTTGGGTAGTGTGATGAGTAAGGATGGAGGTTTGGAGGGTGAAGTGCTTGAAAGGGTACAGCAGGGAAGAAAGGTTGCTGGTTCCTTGAAAGCAGTGATAAGAAACACGGAAGTGAGCATGGAAGTGAAAAAGTTACAACATGACAGTATTGTGATACCAACTCTAACGTACGGAAGTGAAGCTTGGACATTGTTGGAAGGACACAAGTCAAGAGTGAGAGCAGTGGAAATGAGTTACAGTAACCCCTCCAATATCCGGATCAATAGAGCCATAGGCAGGTCCGGATAGTGGTCCTGTCCGGATATTGGGCCCCAGTTTATGGACTTGTACTTATGGACCCTAACTCTGAAAAACACCTATACAGCTCCCTCTGGACATGCATTGCACCTATTTAAGACCCAAATCACACCAATAAGGGACATAAAAGACTGAAATAAATGCAAAAGAACCATAAAATGAGGTTTTAGAGGTGAGTTTATAAAATATTAAACATTCTGGGTACTTACAAGTCCCTTGCTCTTGGACTGGTTTGAACCGCCAGTTTGCAGTCCACAGTTAATCCTCTGCACTCTAAATTCTAATTTCTTAACACTGCACAACACTGTAAATTCCTGTGTGTTCTAGTGGCAAGGTATTGCAGTTTATTCACTGTTTATTCACAAAAAACAAGCACCTGTGGCTTGCCCTGTTATGAGTATCTGCTCTCCATCGGAGTTAAGCTGTGACTGTTGATGTTGGTGGGGTAACAGAGTTGCCAGATCGCAACAGCCACATTACCAATCTCCTCAACTTTCATTGTCAAATATAACTTTTCATTACCAAATTCGTAAAGCTAGCATATATTCTTCACTAATTATATATACAAGTGGAAATACATGTAATCACTCTCCTTATAACTAACACCATGTTGATTATTTTCACACTATGTAGGGTAGCAGATTAATCAGAGAGAGCAAACAATCCATCATCTCCATCCTGTGTATCCTCATACATGTGAAAAATCCATTTGGTAATGCATTATTCTAATGCATTACCAAACGAATTTTTCATTACCAAATTGGCCCACACTTGGTAATGAAAAATACCAAATGGCAACCTGACAGGGGAGGGGGGAGGGGGAGGAAGGAAGGGGTGAAGGGACCATGGTGTAACAGCTGTTTGGTGTCAGGCGGGAATTTCAAATTATGGGAGGGAAAAAAGTCAGATTTTTTTCGAATTTTTTGCAGTTTTTGGCCCATTTTGGGAATATTGGATCCCAGGAGGATTATGTCCGGTTAGTGGGGATGTTCGGATATTGGGCGTTCGGATATTAGAGGGATTACTGTATTTAAGAGGAGCCTGTGGAGTCACGTGGAGAGACAGGCTGACGAATGAGGATATAAAGGAGCGTTGTGGTGTTTCGTTTTCGTTTTCGTTTTTAAAGGCTCCAACATGCTTGCATGTGTCGGCCTTGGTCACCTAATGGCGGCTCTCCATGCTGCACGATCCATTGCAGCCTCCCTGTTCAGTCCCTTAACCCTAAGGTCACACTTAATGACCTCGTCCCATGTCTTTCTCGGTCTACCCCTCATAACCCCACCCCCAATATTAACACTTCTCACCTTCCTCACCCAACTATCATCACCCATCCTCTCCACATGTCCAAACCACCTCAATCTACCTCTCCTCATCACAACACCAATACACTCCAGTCCCATCCTACCTCTCAACTCTTCCATTGTAAACCCAGCCCCTCCAGGCCTTGGACGCAGGGACGCACTGCACATCCACCTAATCATTGTCATTTCTGTACGTCTGAGCCGGCGAATGTCTTCCTCCTTCACTGCCCAGGTCTCACTGCCATACAGCATTACACTCCTAACACACGCTGCATACAAAGACCCCTTAGCACGTAGGGAGAGCCCCCTCAATGTCAGGAGAGGCAAGAGCTCCCTGAACTTCTTCCAACCACTTCTCACCCTAGCCACAGAGCTAGCTCCAGCCCCACCTCCAGCACACAACATGTCTCCTAAATAACAAAACTCTTCCACACACTCAAGAGATTCACCAGCAAGTTCAATTCTTTCACGTCTGACGATCTCCACCTGCTCACCCCGGCACGCCGTACACATAAAATCAGCATTATCTCGCAGTCTACCTCTGATACCACTACATCTCTTATGCACCCATTTATCACACACACCGCACAAGATGGAATTACTTCCCACGCCCTTGTGGCAAACTGCATATGGCCACTTTCCCTCGTCTTTGACAGTACCGCCACCAACCCTAGATATCATCACTTTTGTTTTATCTGCATTTACCCTTAAACCCTTTTGCCCCATACCATCTCTCCACTTCCTAAACCTTTCCTCCGCCTCCCTTTCATTCTCTGCAATCAACACCAAATCATCAGCATACAATTCCCACGGGAGTCCGTTTCTAAAGTCACGTGAAAGGGCTTCAAGTACCATGATAAACAACATGGGACTCAAGACTGACCCCTGATGCACACCAACATTCACGGAAAACTCATCACTCAAATCTCCATTCACTCTCACCTGGGTGTGAGCACCCACATACATGGCCATAACCACCCTAACCAGCCACTCCTCCAAGCCAAGCTTTCTCATTGCCCACTTCACCACCTCTCTAGGGACTCTGTCAAAGGCCTTTTCCAAATCAACAAAAACAAAATAAAGATCCCTTCTCCTACCAATATATTTTTCCTGAAGCTGTCGAACAATGAATATGGCATCAGTGGTCCCCCTACCTGGCATAAACCCAAACTGCATCTCATCAATATTCACTCTTTCTCTAATCATACCTTCTAAAACTCTCTCCATTACCTTCATTATCTGATCTAAAAGCTTTATACCTCTATATGGATGTGGATGTAATAGGAAGCGTTATGAGGAACACACTGAGGTGGTTTGGCCATGTGGAGAGGATGGAGGTTGAAAGACTGATGAAGAGAGTGTATGTGAGTGAGGTGGAGGGGGGAAGAGGGAGAGGGAGGCTGAGGATGAGATGGAGGGATGGGGTGGAGAGGTATATGAGAGAGGGAGGTGTGAGTTGGGAGCAGGGCAGTGAAATGGCGGGGGACAGGGCGACTTGGAGGCGATTTGTTTGTGGCCACCCCAAACGGGATTGAGGCATCTGGCAATAGATAGATAGATAGATATTACGTATTTTTATAAGAAGCACAACCAGTGACAGATTCAGTCTTACACACATAGGTATATACTCAATCAATCATTTCCTGTGGCACCCTCGGGGATGCATAGGGCCTCGATGAACTCACACCACCACATCCTATCTTGTGCTAACTCCTCAAGATCTCCCCAACACTCATCTCCAGCTTCCCGTCTCATTGTCCTCACCCACGTCTCTTTTGGCCTTCCTCTACCTCTCCTACCAAGTGCCACCCACCCTGGTGTACCTCGTACTATTCCCTGTCTCCTATACACATGTCCTAGCCACTTCCATCGTGAGAACCTAACATATTCATCGACTGGCTGCACTCCCGTTATTTCTCTAATTCTACTATTTGGTATCCTTTCCCACCACTTAACTCCTAATATTCTTCTAAGTGCTTTGTTTTCAAACACCAAGAATTTATTTTCCATAGTCACTGTGCCGTACCAAGACTGGTGTCCATAAGTTAAGATACTCCTAACCATTACCTTATAAAGTTTGATTTTTGTATGCACAGAAAAATTGTTATTATTCCAAATATTTTTAAGCATTCCCATTGCCTGATTACCCTTCTTTAACCTTTCCTCGAATTCAAAGTTCAAAGAACCATCCTTGGCTAAATAAGTACCTAAATATTTAAACCTATCAACTTGCTTTACAACCATACCTCCAATTACACATTCCTGCGCATTTTCCATATTCATATTGATTATTTCAGTTTTTCCACAATTAATAACCAAACCCACCTTGCGACCTTCACTCACCAAACAGTCCAACACTCTCTGCATCTCTTCTGGCCCATCACAAATCAAAACTATATCATCTGCATAATCTAAATCCAAAAGTTTCCTGTTCTCTCCCCAAAGTATACCTGCACCGGTTTCTGTTCCAACGTGTTTCATAATGTAATCAATGACCAATATAAATAGTAAAGGCGATAGAACACCACCTTGAATTACTCCGGACTTGTCTTCAAACGAATCACTCAGACAACCATCAACCATCACTTTACAAAATGTGTCCTCATGCATGTTCATAATGACCCTCACAAACTCCTCTGGTATTCCATAATGTCTCATGATCTTCCCCATAGTCCCTCTCGAAACACTGTCAAAAGCCTTTTCAAAATCAACAAAACAAAGACTTAACGGTACTCTCATTTCATTAACTTGCTGCATCAGATGCCTAACTATAAAGATCTGATCATTGCAACCATGTCCCTTTCTAAAACCAGCCTGTTCATCCCTCAGAATACCCTCAACCACCGGCTCCAACCTATTTAACAACACTCTACTGAAAACTTTCAAAGCTATCGGTGACAAAGAGATTCCCCTCCAATTACCACATTCACTCAGGTCTCCCTTCTTCGGAACTTTAACAATTACACCATTCTTCCAAACTGATGGTAGTAACCCCGTCACCCATATCTTATTGAATAGGTTGGTCAAGATCATTATTAATCTATCCCCCTCCACTTTAAACATTTCCGGAAATAAACCATCCTCTCCTGGTGCCTTATTATTCTTTAACTGTTTTACTGCTTTCTCCACTTCTGCAAGCCTCAACTCTCCTGTTTCTATATTTAAATCTTCCTGAGCAGACGGTATATCCTCTTCTGGTGGTATTGGTCTATTAAGAATAGACTCACATACACACATACTCACATACACACATATACACAAACATACAAAACACCATAGCTATTTTTGCAAGATAGTAGCTTTTCCCTGGAAAAGTAGTGTGAGGAACGAAGGAGGGTGGGAAGCCTCGTACACAGTATTACGCAAGATTTGTCACTCTGGCGGCGAAGGGGTTAATTCACCATAGTTGTGGATTTAGGGTGGTCAGAAATTTTCGATTTGGTGGGAAACTAGCAGCCGCTGTATATGAGTGGGACTCACTCCTGTCAAAGCTTCAGTGAGTTGTCTGGTAGTCCAATAAGCCATAACTTGAATGTGATATACTGCTTTCTTCCCTTAGCCACTGTTGGCCTTGCATTCAGTGTTACCATCAAACTCTCCCCCTTCCCTTTTTTTTTTTTTTTTGACAGGTTTGACCTTTCCTCAGGTGTGAGCACCGTGGGAAATGGATCAGAAAGTGAATGAATTTCATTCATAGTAGCTACTGTTACTTTTTACTTTTGTGGGACTAAACTTGTGGGGTGTGGGTGAGAAATGATAGAAAGCTTAAAGTAAACTCTGAATTATCTGTCATCACAATATTTAGCCCAATGCATTATCCAGCACTGCAGGCTCATGTCCATTAAAGCAATATTCAGTGAAATTATGCAATTTCCAGCGCCAAAATGGGATGTGCTGGCAGTTCAATGCAATATCTGGCGTTGAGGTGTATCAACTGGCTCGTAATTGGTAGACAGCCGGCACTGTATTATTGTGCTGTATCATTATTTTATTTTATTTTATGCTTAGTTTTTATCTTTTACTCATGGAAATGGTTTTAGGATAGAGAGTCGAGACGAATAGTAACACAATATCCAGCCCAACGCTGAATGTTCAGCCGATGGGGGGATACTATGCAATATTTAGCGTTTCACTTTATTTGGCATAGGGCATGGTTAAATTACCAAGAATAATTGAGAGTTTACTGCATTCCATAAAAATTTCACAATGCTGCTTGTACAGGAAACATCATGGTGCATTGTTAAAACTCATATGAGGTAGGTAACATGTCCCCTGACTTGACTCAAATAGGATAAGTCACATGTCATGGGTTAAATACAGTAAATCCTCAGTTTGCATGGACTTGATTCGCACAAAACACGTTTTGCTGGAAGATTACCCCAGACACCCCTCAGTAAATGTAGAAAAAAAAAAATTGCAATGGAAAATCTCAGAATTCAGCCCTTGTTTTTGGCACCCCACACCAATGCTCCATTGTTAGATCAAGTTGATGCAACTTATATAATAAGCAAAACATTGTGTTCATGTACGATTTTGCTAAAACAGATCATCATGAGTTAACTCGGCTACAATTATGGGACGTGAAATGGTCGGTTTGCACTTGATCAACTGGCTCTCTCTCTCTCTCTCTCTCTCTCTCTCTCTCTCTCTCTCTCACACACACACACACACACACACACACACACACACACACACACACACACACACACACTGTAGTTCCTGTAGTGGGGTTTAGGACTTGCATCCTAGGTCACGCTGGTGTGCCACCCTCGATGAGCAGGTAGGAGTCGGTGTAGAAGGCTGTTCCCTATGGTCGTCTGTTGGTAAAGTGGTAGTGACAGTTTATATTCGATGGTTTTCAAAAACATGTCTAGTCACTGTTTGAACGCATTCAGGGTCAATTTCCCATTACGTATGTTTTGTGGCAGACAGTTGTATAGTCTGGGACCGTGCACAGCAATAGCACCTTCTTTGATGGTTTGTATTCTTTTCCAAGTTTTCGAGATCGGTGGGATGACACATATTGTGCTTCTTCTGCAACTGTCGGTTGTTCTGATTGCGAATTCTAGCTTGAAGTAAGGCACAAGACCGTTGATTATTTTCCAGATATACACTATGATATAGCATTCTCTTCTCTGTTCCAGTGAATACAGCTACAGATACGCGAGCCTCTGCCAGTAGTTCAAATTGTCCATGTTGTTTATTCTGGCCCGTGAATGTTCGTTGAACTGTTCCAATTTTCTGATTTTTCTGACAGTTGTAAGAGTCCAGAGCTGACAACAATATTTGAGTATTGGTATTACAGTTCACCCTTAACATCCATGGGAGTTAGGTAACAGAGACACCCGCGTATGTTAAAAATTCATGGATAGCTGCTGCCCCCTTTAAAAACACCCCTGGACCCTCCTTAACCCTTTGGCTGCAGCGGCTGTGATGCCAGCATATTGACTGTGCTCATTGCTGAGAAATAGGAAAAAAAAATTGTGTGTTTTCAACTTGTGTTTCAACCCACATACCATTAATCATGAGAGGTAAATTTTTGTTAGACAAATGTCAGTCTTTCTGCTTTGTTTGCAACAAACTGCATGTCCTTAGGCATTCCAAGCATGCAGAATGATTTGAGAGAATACAAGATGTGTTTTGACTGATGCAGGAAATAGCCCAGGAAGGTGGAACTTCCACCAAACCATAAGATTTTTTCCATACAAAATAGGGTTACAGCCATGTTACCTCATCACAGTAATTACAACAATAATAAAAGTAAAACACTTCTAGCCAGTCGCTTATGATTTTGTTACAATATTCCAGTGTTTATGTTAGGCTTTAGCGAAACAGTAACAGTGTGAGAAAATGATTACAAACTTTATCAAACTTCATGAATTACTATTACCACATACTTTTATAAAACTTATTGATATAATATCATGAGTCATTTCATAGCATTGCTGCACAGTTTGCAACTGCAAAAATGTTTGCTAGCTAATGCGCATCATGACTTTTGTGATTATCGCAAAAATATCACTAAATCACATGTATTTTATCACAGTTATTCACAATATAATATAAAGTAACACTTTCAGCCACTCTCATATGATTTCAATGCGATTTGGTTGTGTATTGCTTCATATTATTTATGAGAGGGGGTGAAGGGCAGCAAACTGGTTTACACCAGGCGACCATCATCCACTCACTTTATGTAGTGTTGCCTACTTTTTCCATAGCCTTTATCATTCTTTTTCTGTGCCTGCCCTCCTCTCTTCCTGTTTCTCCCATCTTTCCTGTCACTACTTATTGGTTTTCTTTCCGTTACAGGTGGCTTTACATTGAGTGACAAGCCAAATGGTTTCCTGTAAGCCAGGAAACCATTTACAGCACTGGGTGGTGACCATATAACCAACCCATACGTGCTCCCTACGTGTCAAGTGGGTTGGTGGAGGGTTAGTGCCCCTCCCTGTAAAACAAATAACTCAGAGTCAAATGGCCACCCCGTACGGGATTATGGCGTCTGGCAATAGATAGATAGATAGATAGATCGAGGAGGTACGAGAGAGAGAGAGAGAAGAGAGGGAGAGGGCAGCAAACCAGTTTAGACCAGCTCATGAAGGGTACATGGGAGAAAAGAAATACTGTACTCCCACCCCGTCCTAACTTTTCCCCTGATGAATTTGTGGCATTAATAAATGAAGCGGCTAGAAGGAAGAGTGTTATATTAGATTCAGTGGATAATGCCATCACTAAAATAGCCATGAACTGTGCAAATGTTACATTTGCAGTGAACAGTGTCATCAGAGTTCAGTGAGATAAAATGCTTTAGTGAATCCGGCACCATTACTGTATCCACCTGCAGATATTTAAAACCGTTTATGTAATATCCACCCGCGGATATTTAAAACTGTGCTTGTTAAAAACGCAGATGTTGAGGGATGACTACACCACGGCCCTGAATAAGGTCATCATAATCATCGGTTCTCTTGAGTGAAAGCTTCGTAGAATCCATCCCGTGATCTGTTTGTCTTTTTTGACAACATTGTCAATTTGTTGATCAAAGTTGGCGTTTTGGTTCTTGATTATGCTGAGGTCTCGCAGGTGTCTGCATTGTTTGATGGTAGTTTCTGGTGTTACATAGCAGGGATCTGAGACAAGTAGCTTTGGGTGAGAATAGCGGATCATCTCGAACTTCGAGCTGTTGACGGTCATGTTGTTTCTCTCTGCCTACTCAAACATTGCTTGCATGTCTTCTTGTATGGATGTGCAGTCGTCCTCGGTACTCACTGCTCGCAATAGCCAGGTGTCATCCGCGAAAGATGAGGCTGTACATATCGGTGATGTTCATGAGGAATAGCATGGGACATATAACCGATCCTTGGGCGACCCGACTCAGCACGTCCAAGTTTTCGGATTCGGCACCATCAACAACAACTGACTGATCGCAATTTGTGAGGAAACATTCTGTTCAGGTCAACAAGTTGTCTTTGATACCCAAGTGCCGCAATTTTTTCAGTAGCACTGTGTGATCTGCTTTGTCAAATCATCATCATCATCATTGCCAGACGCCATGTATCCCAAATGGGGTGGCCAAGGGCTTAGAGTTAATTGTTTTACAGAGAGGGTCACTAATCCTCCACCAACCCCACTTGACACGTAGGGAGAATGTTATGCCAACAGCATCTGGTGTTCCCAGGCGGTCACCCGTCCAAGTACTAACCAGACCCAATGTTGTTTATGCTTTGGAAAAATCCAAATAAATCACATCTGCTGCAGCTTCACTTTCCAGTAGGTTGATCACGTTGAATCGGTGTTGCAGTAACTGTGATAAGCATGATCTGCCTTTTCTGAATCCATGCTGTGTTGCATTATATAACTGATTTTCCTCAATGTAGTCTTGCAATCTTTTCACTACAATGCATTTGAATATTTTGATTATGTGCAAGGTCTGTGCAACCAGTCGGTAGTTTTTTGCTTCGGTTTTGTCATCGCCATTGTATATTGGAGTGATCATTCCCCGCTTTAGTTCTTTAGGAATCGTGCCTGTGTTCAGCGACTTTCTCCACAGGTAGTATATTGGTGTACATATCGTGTGGGTGCACTTTTTGAGAACGACGGCGGGTATCTGGTCAAGTCCTGCAGCTGCATAGGTGCATATCGCTGATATGGAGTGTTTTGTGTCATCTGTGGTGAATTCTATGTCAGTCAGTTCACTGGTGGTTATTGCTGGGGTCGCTGGTTGCTGCTTATTTTCTTATGTGTATTTATCTCGGCTGAACACTGATTCGTACTGCTTGTTTAGTACTTCTGATATTTGGTGCGGATCGTGAATAAGTTCTCTTTCGTGTTTTATCAGACCAGTGGTGTTTTGTACCGTTGCTCTTTTTTTGACATGGTTATAAAAGTATTTCGTGTTTACCTCGATGGCTGCTGCTGCCTACTGCTCTGCATACAGTAGTTTGTTTTCATGGGACTGAGCCAGTTTCTCTTCTGTGTCGCTGAGTTGTTGTTTCAGTTTAGCATTATTTCCGATGGATTCTATTTGCTTGGTCAGCTTCGTTTTTTTTCTGTCATCCTATCCTTGGGAATATCTGATTTGCCTGGGTGTTGCTTACCAGGTGTATGCATTGCACAGATCTGGAGTAGTGTTTGCTGGAAAAAAGCATTAATTCCTTCAGTAGACAGTTCTTTCATGGCTTGATCCCAGTTTATGCTTGAGAGGTGATTGTTGATGCCAGTCCAGTTGGTGTTTTCATTGAAAAAATTCAATGAAGCAAATTGTCTACTCTTCTTTGCACATCCTAGTTCGCCCCGGTTGCATGTCCAGCGTTGTTTCTATCACCAGTACTGTGTGGTCAGACATGATTGTGTAATTTATCAGTATGTTACTGATTAGGTCTTCATTACTGGTCAGGAAGAAGTCTAAGATATTATCGCCTCGAGTAGCGTTTTCGACAATCTTCCTCAACAACAGTTCATCAGATATTCAAAACAAAGCATCGGCTTGCGTTCTGTCAGAGGATGTTCTGCCATATATACTGTGTCCCACTCTATGTTGGGCAGGTTGAAATCCCCAGTGACTACTATCGTTGGCTCTGGGTTGTCAATATTTTTGACAATAGGTCTAATGGTTTCTGTCGCTTTAATGAATTTTTCTGTCATGCATCCTGGTGGTCTGTACAGAGATGCAACAACTAGCTTCAATTTAGCCATATGTAGTACAGCATATTCAGCTTCCACATTAGAACCAGAAGACATGAGTGTAGTGTGAAGTGATATATTGGTTCTAAGATACATAGCTACTCCTCCTTTTTTCTTCTCTTTCTATCTGTCAGGCATGGAATATTTCATACATAACTGTGGTAACTTCTGCATCTTTGATATCGCTATGTAGATGTGATTCTGTTAAGCACATCAGTATGGCATTTAGTATTTTGGACATCTCACCTAACATTTTCACCTTATATCTCTTCTTCCGAGTCAGTAGACCTTCAATATTGCAGCAAATTATCACCAGAGATAAATTATCTCTGGAGCTCCTGCTTGTGTTCTCACCTTCTGTTTTGCTTCTGGACTTGCCAGGTGGTTCAATATTCGGGCAGTTTGCGTATCTCAGGAGAGTTTTTTCGGGATAGTCTCTTCATCATTGCAGCGCATAGTTTGCCGAGCAACATAATTCCTTGCAGTGATCAAGGATGGACAGTTTTTACTGAAGGCAGTGTGTTTGTTGTCCTTTCTGGAGTTTGTGACCCAGTGAATACATCTTGGGTTTGCTCTGTTGATACAATCTTTTGACCAGTGGTCCTGTCGACAATACAATCTTTTGACCAGTGGTCCTGACAGTGTACAGTTTTGTGGCCATATCATATGCATTTTCCATGCCCAGAAGTGGTCATATACTCTTCAACTGGAAAATTGCAGGTACACATAGTCTTTATTGAATCTGATTGCTCCGTGCACTCTTGGTGATGTAGCTAATACCATGGTCTTATGTTCAGACGGTGTTTTCTTGGAAAAAAGGACCTTCATCGTCTCTCCTTCCCCAGTGAGGTCGACGATGTGCCAGTCTTTGTCTTTGATAAAATCGATTAAGTCGGAGTCATCTATGGATAACTTCGGTTTGATTTTGGTGACTGGTGCTATTCTGTGGGTCTCGGCTAGCCTGGTTGCCACAAACACGCACGCATGCATGCACACACACACACACACACACACACACACACACACACACACACACACACACACACACACACACACACACACACACACACACACATTGAAATCAAAGGAATGAATCAGTGAGCTGAAAGTGAGAGGAAATGTCTATAAAGATGCAGTTAAGCAAGCAGAAATAATGAGCAAATGCTTCCAATCAGTCCTCGCAGAGAAAGTGATTTTGTGGAGGAGGAGGGAGTGACTAGAAATGTAGTGTTAAAGGATGTAAAAGTTGCAGTGCAAGAAGTATACAAATTACTCGAAACTCAAGATGTGAGGGAGGCCCCAGGACCAGATGGAATCTCTAATTGGATAGTAAAGGAATGCAGAGAACAACTGGTGGATAAGATTCACAGTTTAATTGTGTGTTCTTTGGAAGAAAGGAACGTGCCTCGGGAATGGAAGAATGCCAGTGTGGTACCAGTTTATAAAGGAGGGGACAAGGAAGAACCCCTGAATTATAGACCAGTGTCCTTGACCAGCATGGTCACAAAATTGTGCAAGAGAATTTTGAAAGACAGATGGATGAAGTATCTGGTGGAGATGGACATTTGGGGCCAGTTTGGATTCAGAAGTGGAAGGCCGTGTGTCTCCAACTTGTTGAGCTTTTACTCAAGGGCAATAGACGTGCTACAGGAAGGGGATAGTTGGGTGGATTGTGTGTATTTAGATTTGGAGAAAGCCTTTAACAAGGTACCGCACAGAAAGCCTTTAACAAGGTACCGCACAAACGACTAATGTGGAAATTGGAACACACAGGAAGACTGAAGAGGAACCTGCAGGAATGGATGAGAGACTTCTTGAGACAGACAAATGAGGACAGTAGTAATGGACAGGATGTCTGGATGGAGGAAAGTAACACGTGGAGTCTCACAGGGCTCGGTGTTAATGCCTGTATTGTTCCTGATTTACCTAAGCGATGAGGTAGATGGATTGAACAGTTACGCAAATCTGTTTGCTGATGATGCAAAGATCATGAGGAGAGTAGAAGTTGAAGAAGACTGTAAAATGCTGTCGAAGGACCTGGATAGGATTCATGATTGGAGCTGGATGTGGGAAATGAAATTCAACACAGAAAGAAGTAAAATGTTGGAAATGGTATGTACCAAGAGACCCCTCACTGAGCCATTTGATGGGTAATGAACTTATCACAAAAGCAGGAGATGAGAAGGACTTGGGAGTGCTGGTCCAGGATAATTTGTCACCCGAAAGACACTTTAACAAGATAGTTAAGGAGATGTACAATCTCATGACTAACATAAGAGTAACATTTCATTACATGGATGAGGAGATGAGGAGAAAAAACTGATAGTGGCCATGATCTGCCCCAGGTTGGAATATGCAGCAGTAGTGTGGTCCCCACATAAAAAGAAAGATATAAACAAGATTGAGAGAATACAAAGAATAGCAACAAAGATGGTCCCTAGCCTGACAGATCTGTCTTACAGGGAAAGGCTAGAGAAACTAGACACTGCCTTCCTTAGGAGAAAGGAGAGAGAGGGGCGACATGATTACTGTGTTCCGGGCCAGAATGGGAGAAGAAAAAACTGACAGAGAAGATCTGTGTGTATGAGATGGGAGAGTAACAAGAGAACACGGATTGAAACTGAATGCTTGAAGGATATCAAGAAACATAGTGTTTCATATAGATGCACAGACCTGTGAAATAGCCTGGACAAAGAGATCTTCCAATCTAAAAGCTTAAACAAGTTCAGAGCAAAATCTGAGCTATTGAGAAACAGAGACGGGATCGTACGAGTGTAGCTCATTTCCTGTATATCACAACTAGGTAAAAGCATGCACACACACACACACACACACACACACACACACACACACACACACACACACACACACATGCATAAAGAGAGAGAGAGAGAGATCGTATGTAAGGTATTAGAGAAGCTGATCTTAAAAATATGGGTAAATCATCTGGAAAAATGTAATATGATAACAGAAAGACAATTTGGTTTTAGAAAGGAAAAATCATGTGTCTCTAATCTATTAAGCTACTATGACAGAGTTGCAGGAACACTGCAACAAAAAGATGGCTGGGCAGACAGCATCTATTGGATTTCAAGAAGGGATTTGACAGAGTACCACACCAAAGACTTATATGGAAACTGTACCATCCAGGAGGAATCCAAGTTCATCTGTACTGTTGGATGAAAGATTTTCTCAGAAAAAGGGAAATGAGAACAGTACTAAAGGGAAATTACTCATCATGGAGAGAAGTGACGAGTGGAAATCTACAGGGCTCAGTGCTGGCACCAATTATGTTTTTAGTATATATAAATGACACAGACAGCAACATTGGAAATGGAAGCTGTCTAAATATGTTTGCTGATGGTGCAAAAATACAGAGGAAAATTGCAAAAACACAGGCTCTTGCATAGATCTACAAGATAAGCTACATGAATAGAGCAGTAGATGGCAAGTGGAGTTCAGTGTGGACAAATGTCATGTAAAAAAGCTTGGTAAAAGTGAAAAAAGGGCCAGAGTGGGATTATAATTTAGGAAGTTCAACCCTACACACATCTGAAAAGGAGAAAGATTTAGGAGTGATTATCAGTAGCAGACTATCACCAGGTGACCACATAAATGAGGAAGTAAGGAACATGTACACACTGCTTGCCAATATGAGAGTAACATTCCCATATATAAATGAAGACATACTGAGAAAAATAATCACTTCATTCATTAGACCATCTCTGGAGTATGCATCTGTAGTCTGGAATCCACGTCCCAAAAAACACATAGATAGGATTGAAAAGGTACAAGGGGGCGCCCACCATCTAGTCACTCGATGTAGTGCTGCTCTTGGGTGGCTGCCCATTCTTCTCTTTTTCCTTCATTCCTTTCTTCCTCTTAAGTCCTTCTTTCCTTCTTTCTCTTCCTCTTCCTTCTGTCAGTGGGTGGCTCTACATTGTGTGACAAGCTGAATGGTTTCCTGTACATCAGAAAACCATTTACTACTCTGGGTGGTAACCACATAACCAAACTATGGTGCCTGGTGGTATAGTGGGTAATTAAGGCACTCCAGCTGGATTGAACCTGTGTCAGTTTATATCCAAGGGGTTGTTGGGGTTTATTGCTCACATAATGTCACTCAGGGCTGACTGAGGCTGGTCACTTTCGTCTAAAATGTCAGGACCAACTTGCCTAGCCCCGGGCTCCTGTGCTTATCTTGGGGCAACACAGGATTAGATGATGATGATGTTGATGATATGATGATGATGATGATGATGATGATGACAAAGCTCTGCTACAAGATGGGCTCCAGGCTTAAGTGATCTAAGCTGTGAAGAAAGACTAGAAAAATTAAGCCTGCCAACATTACAAGGGAGAAGGAAAAGAGGTGACATGGCTGTGTTATATACGTGCATCACAGGAAAAGAGAAAATAAGTCATAAATGAGTATATAACCTATGGGGAAGTAACATCAAGAGGACACTGCAAAAACCTGTACAAAAAGAGAGATGACAAAGACATAAGGAAATTCAATTTCCCTAATAGAGCAGTTGATCATTGGAATCACTACCAAAAGAAATAGTGTGTACCGAAACTTTTTGTAAATTTAAATATGTGTATGGTAAAAAAGGTTCAAAACACGGGACAATACTAGCTTGACTCATTCCTGTAAAGATACAATTAGGTAAGAACACCGCCTGGCTCTCATCTCTGTCACCTCATTGCGACCACTCCCTATGTACATTTTCTTCTTTCAGCTAAGATTTTCATTACTTCATGCTATTGAAATCGTGTATCAGCCACCTCTAGGTAGATAAGTTATCATCTGAAGATGCCCCTTCCCCGACACACAAACATTGCTCTCTTGCCTGTCATGGTAAACAATCACCACTTATTTACCACATTTTATGCTCTAATTATTATTATTATAATTATTATTATTATTATTTTTTTTTTTTTTTTTTTTTGTCCAGTGATATTCCTAGAAGTTGTACTTGCATGTGCACTGCAGTGAATGTCAGGTATGATCTGGAGGGGTAACAGTTTTTCAAGAGTGCCAAAGGAGGATTTTGGGATATCACCATACCAATTAGTCATAAAACATGGGTTTAATTGGCATGATTTGCAAGTTTCAGTGTGCACTATAAAATTTCTGGGTGCTGGATACATTAGATGTTTAAATTGAGAGTCTGGTGTATATTTTGTACTTGCTTGGGGTTGCCCATTTGATTGGGGGTAGTGGTTGAAAACAGAACAAAACATCATTCACTTATATTCAGTCTCTCAGGTGTTGGATGCAGTGGTCAGCACAAAGCAGTTTTAACCATTCATGAGCAAGCCATACTGATTTATGGTATACCCAATTTGCTTCACATCTTGTAGATTGAATATCATTGACAGTGAGCCAGTCCTCCTGTAAACCATTTCACTCCAATTTGCTCCATCCCATTACTCATTGTTTACTTATTATCAACATAATGTTATTGTGCAATGATAAGTAAAGTGAGCCCTCAACTGTATCTTGTTTATAATTTGTTTGGAAAACCATTATACCTTATATTGAAACTTTTGGAATGATCACAAGATTTCCCTGAGAGACGACCATGTCTGATGGGTGCAGATGTGAATTGAAGAAGTGACAGGGCTTTTTTCTTTCATGTGAAATGCTGCCAGGGGTTTAGAGTGGTTTCTTTTTTCTTGTGTTTTTTTATTATGACAGTCTAGTCTAAGGCCTCTGGCTTAGTCTCAGTCCTGGAGGAGATTATACAAGATTGGCTGTTATGTTTCCATTACAGACAGTCGCTATTAACATTAATAACTACAGGTCTCAGTTTTAATTACCCAGTGTCACACCATCATCTAGGTATAGTAGTTACATGTATGTTGTACTCATTTATACATGGTATGAGTTTAAGGGGTTTATCCAGTAATTAAGGGAAAATATAATATCAGTAACCAGTACAGTACAAAGGGTCCTTATTATAATGATACATCTTTCTTTCTGTTTAGGAAGGCTTTTGTTGCTGTGTGGTGGTCCTAAAATTTAATGGACTTCCAGTTTGCTTGATACTTTGCTGTGATGATTGAGTCTCATAATGTTAACCCTTCCATGTCTGGGGTGTTCTTTTGGCTGGATGTCCAGCACACGGGAGTGTTGAGATACATAAAGAGAATTTTTTTTATTTTTATAATATTTCACACCAAAAAATAGACCATAATTTTCTGAGTAAATGATGTTTAACATAATGTTAAAAAAAAAAATAACCTCCTGTTTTTTTACCTGTCAAAAACTGTGATGTTGGAGCTACGCCAAGTAGTAATTAGAGCGGCCGGAGGCTGCGGCGACAGTGGAAACACGTCGTACTGCACCAATAGACAATAAAATAGTGCTCCCGTGATGGCAGACACCTCTGTACTGTATTGGCCCCTCCTGATACGTGAGCCATTATTGGGCCTCCAGTACTGGCGTGCAAATATAAAAAAGTCCAAAACACGTATACAGTACATGCCACTTGATAGCTACAGACATTTTTTTTGAGGCACGTTTACGTGACACCCGATGTGAAAGGGTTAATTGTGGTAATATTCAGTCTTACTGTAGTAAGTTACTGGCTGCTCCTTATCTGAATTACCATGAACATGAGCCTGAAGTGTAGGTATGTTCAACCATTCACTAATATAAAGAGAACTCAGTTTCAGGTATGCAAATTCATATTCAGGCTGAGATTATCACTCTTTCTTACTTCATCACAAAGATTCCATTCTTTTGTCAATGGATGCAGTGGGTATCCATGGAGTTTGGAGAGAAAAAGATACTATGATACGCCATTTTTCTTTGCTTTTCGAACACAAGTAGCCAACCAAAAAGAGAGAGTGGTGTGGACAGGGATTCCCTTTACTTCGTAAACAATTACTTGTTTTCAAAATTTATCACAGAAGCTCCCATTTTGGAGATGGCACTCTATTAACTGTACTTCAGAATAGGTGGAGTTAACCCTGTAGAGGTTGCCTTCTGTATATTTGTCTAATTGGGTAGACTAAATTACCTGACACGTGTGATGCAAAATTTTCTACTTCTGTATTAATTGTATTAATTTAAATCAGAGCACCATTCATAGTACTTAGGTTTGGTTGTATGAGCTGCAAAAATTGGAAGGACTGAATTTACGTACTGCATTTACTGAATTGTGAAACCAAGTTACCAATGAATGTACAGTATGTGGCACCATATAATGCCTGCATAAATCCTAAGCACGTGGCTGATGAACTGAAAGTAAACATGTGACCACTCCTTCCCCTTACCCAGTACCCCTTCATAATTTCCCTGTTGTTTCATTTTATACCTCCACCACGAGCTCAAAGAAATTTAATTTCTGTTCATATTATGAGCAGTAGGTAACTCACCAGGTCGGGATCCAAGACTTGCAAAGAGGTGGGGGGCATGATTCCTAGCATAATTACCACAAGTTTGAATACAATAAAAGTCCTCCAATCCAACCACCGATAATTCGAAAATCCCAATATTCCGAATTGGCAAGGCGAAATTTTTCGAATTATTCTGGGCTTTTTTCAAATTTTTCTGGTCTTTATCTAAGGATTTATCTGGCTTGTACTTGCTCTTGGACTTGGATGTACCAGCCTGCAACTATTCATCTATACATCTATGCATTTCCAGTGAGTAAAACAACAACCCATATCATTTTAAATGTTGATTTAATGATCATGTGCATATTTCTAATGTTTTCAAAGGTCTCTCCCAGTACCGAAAAAACAATGGTTAGAAAAACCTTTGGTCCCCTGCGATTCAGATTACAGGACTTTTACTGTACATACAGTACTGACTCATTATCAAACTCCTCAAAATCTATTAGCACATCTGTCTTTTCTCTGAAATAATTCCACTGTAATATACATGGAAGACATGTATTGCATACTATATAATTTTGTAAATAACATTGTTTAGTTTGTATAATTAATAATTTGTCAGCAGAAAATACAGGGGGCACATGCTTCTCATGCCTCCCCCCCCCCCCCTCCCATCTGCTCACCAGTTATACTGGAGTGAAAAGCCGAAATGAAGAGTAGGGTAAGTCAAACATTTACAAAGGACTGAAGATGATATGAGGAAGTGATAACTTTATTTGGGGGTATTGTCCGTCACCAGGAAACCATTTACTGTACTATGCTGGGTGGTAACCACATAACCAGACTGTGATGCCTGGTGAGTTAGTGGGTAATTATGGCACTCCAGCTGGATTCAGCCTGTGTACTGTAGGTTTATATCCAAGGGATGGTTGGGGATTATTGCTCACATAATGCCACTCAGGGATGTGTTATGTTGGTCACTCTCAACTTAAATGTCAGGACCAATTTTCCTAGCCCCGGGCCCCAGTGCTCCTCATGGGGCAAAACAGGATTAGATGATGTATATATGTAAATATGTCATGTTTTACTGCTGATGTATGGTGTATGACTCTAGTCAGTGGTAAACAATCATTGTATCTTGTATCAGTTTCATGGTAAATTTTAGAATGTATACTAAAATATGTACAATGAAATGATATTTTGTTATTTGTAATTTGTTTACTTTTATTGATAGAAGTTATTTAGAACTTGATTAGCTATTCATTTAATCAGGAGTCAGTTTCTTCAGTCAGTTTTCAGGTTTATGCTCTGTTGTATATGGTACGGTATGCTTTTATCATTGTGTTAAGAAACATGTTTCTAAAATGTAGATGTATTCTTCAGATGTATTGATAAAGTATCAGTATATTACTGTCTTTCAGATTGTGAGCTGTGTAGTTGATCCTCTGATGAATGCCATCAGTGAGAGTGCATCAGGACTGGGAGCCATTGAATCTGCAGTGTATTTACTTAACTGTTTTCATCAACTCCATTCCACACTTTCCCTCCTTCACACTACTGGGGAGAAGCTGGAGATGATTCAGGTAATGTCTAAGGATTTATTAATGCATGCAGTATATGCAGGTGAGTTTGAAGGTAGAAGGCATAGGACCAAGAAGATGACTGAATGTGGTAAAGGAATGTTTGAGAAATATACTGGTTGTTATGGAAGTTGAGGCAAAAAACAAAAATTGTAACAGAATGGAAATGGATGGATAGTGTGTATGAGTTTGTCACGATAAGTGTGGCACGTCCTGTTAAGTAGTCAGCATATATATAGTCTCACAGGTACTTGTGATGCCCTTTTGAATGATGTAATGGAACATTTTAGTGCCAAGAGAGAATTATAACAGATGGCATCTGAGAAATATGCATCATACTTCAAGCACAAAGAACTAAATTCTGTATATGTATGTGGTACTGTGAGACTGGAAAGCATATTGAAAGAGGTTGATCAATTATGTACTTATAGAGAGCTGGATTCCTGAGAATGTTAGATGTAAGAGAGATGAGAAGGTAGCTCAGAGGTTCATCAAACAATATGATAGTGATAGGCAAGAGAATACTGAGAGGAGCTTGAAGGAGAAGGGAGGCAAGGAAATATTGAAAGGAGCGTGGAGGAAAGGGAATGAGAGCATTATTCATCGTGATTGGGCCAGTGAAATGGGTAGCTTATTTATATAGAAAATTTGTGGAGTGGATACAACAAGTGTTTGGTTAGGAATGCTAAAGTTGTGTGAGTTATTGCAAGGATATTGACTAATTAGAAAAAAATAGCTTGGTGGAATGTGGACTTTTTAGTACCATTGAAAGAAAAAACGAAGTTATCGGGGTGGATACAAGAAAGGAGTTCTGATGGGAGAAGGAGAACTATATTAAAAGTCAGAAATATAGTAAACTCTCAATTAACCATATTCACAATATCTGGCCCAACACAATATCTGGCACTGCTGACTTGGCTGTGTTAAAGCAATATGCAGCTAAATTAGGCAACATCTGGTGCTGAAACGGGGTGTAACCAGCAGTTCTATGCAATATCTGGCATTGAGGCATATCAATTAGCTTGAAAGTGGTAGCCAACTGGCGCCTGGGAAAACCCCAAAACGCACCAGTCGGTGGGAACGCCTGCTACGCGCCACCCCATCAAAATCTGTTGCAGGAGCGGCTCACCTGGTGCAGCGAGCATACCACCGCACTCTCATTCTCGCCTGTGGATCTCGTAGAGTAAAGGCATTTCTGTGCTCATCGCTTTTCTGACTATGTGGTTGCGAAACCTAATGTTGTGACTAACTCTGTGGCACCCTGTGCCCGTTGTTGTTATTGCATAGTTAGCTTATGACCTGTTAGTGCTCAGGTCCTAGTGCAATATTGTGATCCTGAAGTTGCAACTGCACATGGTGCAGTACAGTACTGCACAGTGTACAGCTCTACCCTCCATTGATGCCAACACTCGGTGAGTACATACAGTAGAGCACTGTGAACTGTATTATTGTACTGTATCATTACTGAATTTTATTTTATGCTTAGTTTTCATCTTTTACTCATGGGAAAGCTTTTTGGATAGAGGGTTGAGATGGATAATAACACAAAATGTGGCTCGATACCAAATATTGAGCGAATGGGGGTGGTACTTTGTAATGTCTTGCATTTCACTTTATTCGGCATAGGGCTTGGCTGAATTACACCGGATAGTTGAGAGTTTACTGTACGAGAAGAGGTTAATACAGAGATACGAGGAAGAGATAAATTAGGATATTGGGAAAAAAAGGGGGGAGGGGAGAAACAATTCTCAATATACGGAAGTGATCTGGAGAGAGATACTAAAATGTAGGAGCATAGAAGAAAGCCTAAAAATACTGTACAGTATATGCAATAACAGTGGGAGAGTACTACCAAATGAAAGAGAAGAAAGGTGCAAATGGAAAGGTAATTTCTGGAAAATTGTTGAAGGGGAATGACAGTAGCAACCTGGGAATGTGACAGTAGCATTGATTAACCCGAAGAATGCGCAGTTAACCTTTTTTTATCTCACCCCGTGGTGTGCAGAAAACGAAGGAAGAAAGTTTTCTTTTAGTTTTTGTTTATTATAAACTTGAAGATAGACATCCAGGACATCATCTGGTGAAAAGAAAAAATCTTTCTCTTCGTCTTTGTGTAGGGCTGTGCGTATGTTTACCTATGGGAGTAGTGACAAAATGAAAAAAAAATAATAAATTTGTTTTTGTTTATCATAAACTTGAAGATAAACATCCAGATTATCATCTGGTGAAAAGAAAAAATCTCTCTCTCTCTCCGTCTTTGTGTAGTGCCATGCGTAAATTTGCGTAGGGGTTGAGTTGTTTACGATGATGCACGGCCAGCACAGCCTGAGCTATGGCTTGCAATCCATGGGTTAAGAATGCTATGAAAAAATTTGAGAATGGGAAGCAGCAGGTGCTGGTGTTGATAAAGTATATGCAGAGATGATAAAATGTAGTGGAGAATGATAGAATAATCTTTGTGATAAATGTCATAGAGGGGCTGGATGAGTGAAGTTATACCAAAGGAGTGGAAGAAGGCTGTGAGTGTGCCTTTCAAGATAAGTACAAGAGGCAGTGTGAGTGTAAAAAATATCATCCTCATCATGATCATCTAATCTCCTGAAGTAAATCTGATTATAATGCAGTGAGAAGTACAAAAATACTGTGTGTGCAGATGGTTTTTGTCTGTTTGAGCTGAAATTTCAATGTCTTGAATGATGTGTAAATGATTGTGTGGCCAATTTTACCAGACACTGTTGATAATTTCTTTTGTTCTCTTTCCTTTTTCTATATACCGACTACTGTATTTCATTTTTTATAGTGAAGTGGGTTGTGGACTACAGTAGCTTAGCATTGGGTTCCTACATCCTAGATGGGGTCCGTATTCATGAAGTGAATGATGTTTATAGTGTGAACTGGCCTGCCATGGTTTTTTTTTTTTTTTTTTTTTTTTTTTTTTTTTTTTTTAAATAATAATAGAAGGAAATAAAATGATGTATGGTGTTCATGTTTTAAATCATTTTGTATTACAAGTAATAAATGCTAATGGTATAATTCATCAAAGAAAAATATAAATTATAATGAAGGTGATCCTTTTTCATTAATATTTTGAAGAAGTGCCTTACAGTTGTTGCATACCACAGGGTCAAATAGATGCACAGCTGGATACGTTGGCAGAGGAGCAGATCAGTGGGGTTTGTCACAGTCTGGGGGTGGCCAGCATGTACCCCGTTATCACCAACCCTCCTACACCTCTCTCACAGCATCCTGCCTGTCACCCTCTTGCAGTTCAGGCCTTCATGGTATGTCCACCTCTCATATCCTTATTTCAGTACCCTTGTTCACTTTGCTCGTATCTCTGACTGGGGTAAAAATAATATGGTTGTCTTTAATGCATCTAAGACTCAGTTCTTACACCTATCAACCCGACAAAATTTTCCACAGGTATACCCATTAATGTTTAATAATATTCAGCTTAATCCTGCATCATCCTTGAACATGCTTGGGGTTTCATTTACTCGGGACTTATCTTGGAAAGATCATATTACTGTACATCTCTTGTAAAATCTGCTTCCAAAAGATTGGGTGTGCTAAGCCGACTCCGCTCTTTCTTTACCCCTGCACAATTGTTGTCTCTATACAGGGGTTTTATCCGCCCCTGTGTGGAGTACAACTCTCATGTGTGGGGAGGCTCCCCACACACAGCTCTTCTCAATAGGGTGGAGTCAAAGGCTTTTCGTCTCATTAACTCTCCTCCTCTTACTGACTCCCTTCAACCTCTGTCTCTTCGCCGCACTGTTGCATCTTTATCTCTTTTCTATCGCTACTTTAATGGTCACTGCTCCTCTGAACTGTCTGCTTGCATTCCTCCACCTCTATGACGTGCGCGTAGCACCCGTTTGGCAGCAAACTCTCATCCCTTTTCTGTCCAACTCTCTAATGCAAGAGTTAACCGTTACTCCCAGTCTTTCATTTATGCAACAGGTCAGCTCTGGAACTGTCTCCCTCTATCTGTATTTCCTGCTGCCTATGATCTCCAGTCTTTCAAACGCAGTGTGTCCAGGCATCTCAAAATGATCGGATCTTGAATTTGGCTCTCTATTGTATTTTGTTTTTCTCTTGGAGGGAACTGTTACTGCGGGCTCATGGCCTTTGGTTCCTTCTTCCTCGCATAAAAAAAACAAAACAAAACACACACCTTCTAAGTTCTCCCTTACCATGTTAAAAGAAAACCTAATGCAGTCTCCTGGTAAGTCATGCAGGAATGAGGCTACGGCAATCAAATTAGAAGGTGGTAAAATGTTGCTAGCAGCATGGCACTTAATTAATTGATACAAATGATGCTGAGATCTGTAGAATATTGCCAAAATATTGACAAGAACAATAGTATAATTAAATTTTGGTGTGAGATATTATACGTACCTCTAGATCCTGTACCAGAAGTTGAATTGACATCCTTGAATGAGGCTTAGTATCTTATCCCAAAATGTTTTCCATGCTGTATTTATAATGTATGGCATTTATGGATCTGGATTGAACATGTTTACTTTTATATCCAGGGGGTGGTTGCGGTTTATTGCTCACGTAATGCCACTTGGAGATACTCTCATCTCAGATGTCAGGACCAACTTGTCTAGCTCTGGACTCCTGCATTCCTCATGGGGCAACACAGAGTTAGATAATGAATGAATGAATGAATGAAAAAATGTACGACAAGGCAAACAGAGAAGGATTGTGGAAGGTTCTGCTTATGTGTGCTGTAGATGGTAAGGTGTTGAGTGCTGTAAACTTTTACTAAAGTAGTGGAACATGTGTAAGCATCGGTGGGCATCTATGTGAATGATTCAAGATCATCGTTGGCATGAGACAGAGTTTTGAGATGTCCCCATAATTGTTCACTGTATATATATTGTGTAATGTTTATGTGGAGGATGTTATGAGAGAGGTAAAAATGAGTAATAGAGAGAGGGATGGTTTTGGTAATGAATAGTAGAGGAGGGAGTATCTCAAATCTGATGTTCAATAGAGTATGGAGATGATTCAGTACTGTATACAGATAGAAGATAAGAGTCTGGTAGACTGGTGCAGAGTCTGGAGTTGTCTGTGAGGGCCATCCTTTGAAAGAATATGTAGATAAGAGTAAAGTGATTGTTATTGAGAGAGAAGGTGGTTCCCAGTACAGTATGATGTTATAGTGATTGGAGAGAGATAAAGTTGGTGAGAGTTTAAGTACCAAGGTCCCTTGATAGAAAAGAGAGGTAAATATGCAAAAGAACTGGAAAGTAGAGTGGCACAGGGAAGGAAAGTGGCTGGTGCTATGAGGGCGCTGGTAAGAAGCGGAGGTGTGAGTGTGGTAAGTGCAAGAGGCTTGCATGAAAGAGTTTTAGTGTCTACTCAGATGTACAGTTGTAAGACTGGTGTGGCATGAAAATGAAAAGGTGAGAATAAGAGCTATATGGATGGGACTATTGAATGTGTGTGGAGTATGGAGAATGGATAGACAAGAATAATGTGATTTGTGAAAGAAGCAGAGTGAGGAATCTGCTTATGCGAGTTGAAGAGAGTATGCTTCGATAGTATGGGCATGTGAAGAGAATGGGAGTGAATCAGCTGGTGAAAAGGGTATACCTTAGTGAATTTGAAAATGGAAGGAGATGTAGTAGGCCTAGAAGAAGGTGGATAGATGTGGTAAGTGAGTGTGTGAGAGAGAGAGATGTAGAAGCTAACGAGACTAAATAACTAACGAGCAGTCCAGCTGGGTGGATAAATTTTGTGTGGAGGAGTGTATGACCAGGTATTGGTGCTCCATTTTAACCTGGCACTTGTCAGATTGATTTCTTTGGGTAGGTGAATGTGAAGTTATGTGCAGAATGTTTTTTGACCAATCAGGTGGAGACAGGATTCGAGAGGCTTGAAAGGTGAGTAAATGTGAGTTGGCTCATTAAGTTAGTCAAACTTTGGCTTGTGGAGGCACAGCACCAATTCTTTGACACCTTTCGTTCCAGAGCCTTGCCGGACTAACTGAGGCCATGGATGTCGTATATAATACAGTAATTTAACAGGGCCTAGTGGAGGTCACGTATGATAATTCAGCAGTACATCTCTAACCCATTATCGTTCAGTGTAATCCCACTCATGATCTACTTTAAGTTCTTTATGGATCAACTGAGCCTTATTTATTATCAGGGAACCTGGCAAGTTCACTTCTTCACTTAGATGCCATCAAAACCATTCCATCATCACTCAGTCGTGCTCAGTGCACTTGCCATCTTTCATAGTTTTTCTGATGTTCAGTTGCTTATTTGAATCATTGCATGCATAGAATTTCAGTATTTTTCTCCCAATGCTTCTCTATACCATAAACAGTTGACGACCAGTACCATATGTGTTGCACAAGTACTGTATGGGAACACCATGGTCCAATATTCAACAGTTCTACCTTACTCTGCTGTATGGTTCTTGTTTTTAGCATAATAAAAATGTTTTACTGCATTAAATCCCCCCAGGCAAATGAAAATAAACGTGAAGATACAGGCAGTCGGTTCTGAAACGTGACTGAATGCTGTAGCTACTTGTCAGTTACAATGGTAACAGCATGCCTTGTGGCAGCTGGCTTCTAAAACATAATAAAGCTTTATGCACACCACATTCAGTTATAATGTCTTAGTTGAAACCAGTGAAAGAAATAAGCTTTTGATTTGACTTAGTATTAATTAAGAATAAACGGAAGTGATAATATAGTACAGTAATCCCTTTAAGAGCCGGACGCCCAAGTCCCGGACACCCCGAGTCCCGGACATTTTGGGCATAGGTCTTTGGGGGGGAGGGGGAGTTTTCAACCCTACTTTGAGAGTGGCGTGTGGCAATGAACAGCTGTGTTTTGCCACGTAGTTCAAGCGACGTCTGGCAGAGTGCCCCTGCCTCCTCCCCATTTCCCACCCCACCATCATGACTGCATGCTCGTCACCGCGGTCACCCACGTGCTTGCTTTTGTGGTGGTGCCCTACCTGCTGCAGCCCTGCTGTTTCTCTGCTGCCTCTTACTCGTGTGTGTGTCGATGGTCCTACCACCCAAGAAGAGGAAATGAGTGGTTCTGACTCTGGAGAAGAAGGGGAAGATATTGGAGAAGGTGGACGCAGGATGGTCGACCTCCCACATCCTCCGAGAATTCAACCTGACCTACTCTACCTTGTTCGATACCAAGAAATCCTGGAACAGACTCACCCAGTACACGGCTGACTTAGCATCGAAGACCAAGCGCATTATGCAGAGGAAGATTATGTACCCTCCCAGGTTTGCAGAACTCGACTGCTTCAAGCTGATTTGGTATCATCAGCAACGTGCTGCTGGTGTGCTGGTGTGTGGTACGGAGCTGAAGGCTGCTGCTGAGAAGTTCGCAAGGCTACATGACACTCCAGACTTCAAGGCATCCAAAGGGTGGCTGTTCACTTTCAAGTTATGACATGGGTTACCAACCATAAGGCCCATGGCGAAGCTTCGGACGCCAACAAGAATGGAGTAGAAGAGTTTCAGCAGAAGGTGAAGGGCTTGATCAACAGGGAGGGCCTCACTCTCGGTCAAGTCTACAACACTGACGAAACTGGCCTTTTCTACTGCTCGCTGCCCACAAACACCCTAGCAGAGGAGACGGAGAAGTGTGTACCTGGATGCAAGCTTTCCAAGCAGTGCATATTTGCTTTGTGTTGTGCCAATGCTAACGGCATGCACCGGCTCAAGCCTGTTATTGTTGGCCTTGCAAAGCAGCCTCGGTGCCTTTGTAGGTTGATGGATGTCCTTTCTGTCATTTGGTACCATTCTGTGAAGGCTTGGTTCACAGCCAAGATCTTCAAAGACTGGTTTCACCAGCACTTTGTCAAGGAGGTCATCCATTGTCAGATGAAGACACTGGGAGTCCCACGCAACCTGGTAAAGGCTGTCCTTCTCTTGGACAATGCACTGAGCATCTGTCTGACAAGGAGTTGGTGGCTGAGAATGGCTGCAATAGGTGCTTGTGTTTGCCACCTAATACTACTGCTCTCATCCAACCAATGGGCCAAGGAGTGATCGTGGCAATGAAGAGGCTGTACCGTCGGAAGTTCCTGGACAAGATGATGGTTGTTCTCAAAGACAAGTGCAGGGAGGGACGGGACATGTGAGGCCAGCAGACTGTGGAAAACCTTCACTGCTACAACCTCAAGTCAGCCATCTACAGCTGGTCCTGTGCATGGAGGGAAATCTCTGTCAAGGCTCTGGAAAGTGGTTGGTCTTATCTGCTTCTCGGAGCCGATGTGGTGCATGACTTTCTAGATTTTGACGTGCGTGACTTCCACGTGTGTCTTCTTGCGACTGGTGATGAGATGGATATGGACGAAGTGCATGAGTGGTTGGATGACGATGAGGGCGATCCTGGGTATCATATCATGTCTGATATCGAGATCACATCTTTGGTTGCAGGTACAAGTACCCAACTGGAAGATTCCGACGACTACAGCGAGGACGATGCAGACTCCTCTCAGTATGCCACTACTCCAGCCATCCCCAAGCTGAGCACACTCCAGGAGCACATCGAGTTCGTTCTGGACTACCGGGTACCTTGAACACCCGGACTGTGACAGGAAGATGGGGCCCCTGGGACATGTGGAGGAAATGCGCACTTTTAGGCAGTGCATCATCACTTGCCAGAATCGCCGTTCTTTACGTCACTCAACCATTGACACCTTCTTCAGGCCCGTGACCCCCACTGTGCCCAGCCCCGTCTCCACATCAATGCCTCACCAATACATGCCTTCCACCTCCGAGCCACAGCCTAGCACATCAGCCATGGTGGAGTCTCCACTGGATGTGAGTTTGCGGCTATCTTCAGAGTCGTCTGTGTCAGGACTCTAAAATATCATAAATAATACCTAGTAGCGTAGATGTAATCTAGAAGGTTAAGTCGGTCATGGCTAGGGCTGGCTGGAAATATCATCTGCACATTCCCTCTGAGGAATGTGCAATCTGCACCTCGTGACTCCTGATAGGAATACACATACACACACTCAGGCTTCTAGAACATTTGACAACCGTATAATCCATGTGACAGAAGCTCTCATATATGAGAGAGAAGCAAGAAGAAGAGAGAAGGAATTAGGAGGCTGGAGAAGAGAGACCGAGGGGGGGGGGCTCTAGCGAGAGAGTCTATGAGAGAGTTAGCAAGCATAAAACTGCCCTCACCTCAATACACACTTGTGAGACAAACTTAGTGCCATAAAACACCCTAACTTCGGACATTTTTTATGTGCCTTAATGAATAATTCTGTGTAAAATGGTGCAATTTTATCCCTGTTGGTGTCATGTGGAAGCCAGGGATGGTACCTACTGAATCCATATAATAAAAAAAATTAGCCATGCAAAACTCGTGTTTTTTTTAATTCATTTTCAAGTGTCCGAAGTTAGGAACAAATTTCTTAACTTCGGACAGCTCTTCCAAACTTCGAACATCCATGTATTTGCCCTTTAAACATGAAAATGGTTAATAACACCCATCTCTAGACACACTGTCCAATCCTTGGACACTTTAGAAGTTTTTAAAAAATGTAAAAAGAAAATATTGGGCACTCATGGCCCGAGTTATACATGTATATAGAGAAATATCCAAAAATGTCTTCTTTTTTGAGCTCATAAATTGAGATCACATTAAGTTGCATCATATCACATTGTAGTGAGGTATTCTGGCCATAAATAGAAGTAAGAACTATTCTGAAACTTTTTCAGATGAAATAAATATACAAAAATGCATTGCATATTCCCCAGACTGAAAGAGGAACTAGCCTCTTATTCCTAAACAAAACTTCACTTAATTATCAAGCTACCTCACAGACTCAACAAATGCATACTGAAATTACATAATATGATGTTAAATACTTCTTTCTGGTTCTAATGACACCCACACACCCACTAACACGCACACAAATCAACAGACACACGCACACACAGGCACATGTTATGAAGGCACCATGGGACGTATTAACGAGCTACACACTTTGGTCTTATACACACATCAGTAAAACACACACACACACACACACACACACACACACACACACACACACACACACACACACCAAAGGCACGGAGGAGACCAGACGCACGCCGACATCGCTCCATGCACGGCCAACTTGGCCAGAGGCATTACCTAAATTTGTACAGTATCTTTATATGAGTCAAGCTCTGTACCAGGTTAGACCAAATGGTGTTCTAATATAAAAAAAAAAGAAGTTTTAAAGCAAGAATTGTTCAAACAGAAAAGAAAACAAATTAGAGTAAGAATGCGCACAGTCAGCTGATCGTTGTTTAGTCTACAATCTGCCCCAGGGAATGTATGTACCATATGTGCTTAGTGCTTTTAGTACTGCAACATGAACACATACTTTAGTAAAGCAAATTTGGAAAAGAAAAGGGATAAAGGTAGAAAGCAGGACAATGATTTCTACCAGGAACTGGTTGAAATGGAGACTCATAACAAACTGGTTGAGCGAGTACACAAGCTTGAGACTGCTTTTCAAAATGAGATTGATGAAATTAAGAAACAGATGCACTTGCAAAAGGAAGAAATAGAAAAATTAAGATAGGAAGTCAACAAGAAAGACATAACCATAGGAGAGCTAACAGTTGAAGTGGGTACACTTAGGAGGAAAATTAGTGAAATGGCAAGTACAGTAGTCAACCACGAGAGTATTATGGAAGAGTTCAGAAATGATACAGAGACAGTTAGGCAAGTAAGCAGTCTGATAGATTAGAGCAGTGATATTGAGGAGAAGATAACACAGGTGAATGAAGCTGTGCAAAGCTACAAAAATGATGTGGAAACCACATATGCTGAAATGGTGAAAGTAAAGGAAAACTTAGAAACAAGGGTGGAAGAAAAAAGCATTAAAAAGGAAGTGAAAAGAATAATCCAAAACAATCCTAAGTTAGTCAAAGATTCAGTAGATATTAACAAATCTATAGTAATCACTGGTATAGAAGAGGAAGAAGCAAAAAACAAGATCTCAAGAGACAAAAAGGAGATGGCAAATGTAATGGGCATATTGAAAGAAGTATCAGAGGTAATCTGTAGTAAAGACATAGAGGAACACAAGAGGTTAGGGAAATACGAGAGAAGTAAGTCAAGACCCCTAAAGGTAACCTTCTAAAGTGCAAACACCGTGGAGGTGATACTAAAAAAATGCAAAGAATCTTATGGAAAAAGCGGAGTTCAAAAATGTATGGATAAAAAGATGCCTAACACAAGAGGAACTGGAATTACTGAAAGAGAAGAGGGAGGAAGCAAAAACAAAAAACGAGGGAAGATCAGAGGAGGAGAAGAACACATTTTTTTTACAAAGTAATTGGATTGCAGGTACGAAAGTGGTATATAAACAGGAGGGAATAAAAAGGAGGAAGGTAGTAGAACCAAATCATGACAAGTATATAAACAAGATGTTTAAGTTGATGTACTCAGATGTGGATGGAATGGTATCTAAATTATTAGAGATGAATGATTATGGCAGAGGGTTAGTGCCCCTCCCTGGAAAACAACTAACTAAAAAAACAAACAATAAGCCTCGGACAAGGACTGACCAAACGATGACGACCAAGGACCAGACAAAGGACATGGTTATCGGAACGTGGAATGTAAGGGGAGCAAATGATGAGGTGAAAGAGAGAGAGATTGTCCAGGTGCTTGAGGGTGCGAAAGTGGATGTATGTGGAATAACTGAAACAAAATGGAGAGGTGAGAGTGTGAGAGAATGGGAGTATGGATGGGGTATATGTGCAGGAGTACGTGAGAATGAGAGGGCAAAGGAAGGAGTATGTATAGTTGTAAGTAAAAGATGGAAGAAGAGCATAAGACAGTATGGATCAGTTGGGTCAAGGATTGTGTGGGTAAAGTTGAAAGTTGGAATACAAATGTGGGCGATTGTGTGTGTGCATGCGCCAACGGAAGATCATGCTAGAAGAGTGAGAGAAGAGTTCTGGACAAATGTAGAAGTGTGCATGGAAAAGTTTGGAAGGAATGAGAGAGTGTTTTTGATCGGTGATATGAATGGTAAAGTTGGGAATGTGAAGGTGGATGAAATAGTTGGTGAGTGGGGTGTGCCTGCTGAGATAGATGAGAATGGGAGTGCATTAGTGGACATTTGTGCTGGGAGGGGGTTGGTGATAACCAATACCCTCTTCAGGCATAAAATGATCCACAGGTATACATGGCGAGTGATGAGAAGAGTGGGTGGTGAACTGAATGAAAGGAAGGCAATGATTGATTATGTGTGTGTGGATGAAAGGATGCGAAGATGTGTAATGGATGCAAGAGCTTATGGAGGTTGGGGGAGTGGACTTTCTGACCACTACTTTGTGGTGGCCAGAATTAGGATTCAAGAAAGATGGAGGAATAGAAGAAGGGAAAGACGAGAGGAAGGAGTAGTTGCAAGGAGAGTGGAAAGGTTACAAGAAGATGAGAAAAAGGCAGAGTATAAGAGAGAAGTGGAGGAACGATTGGGCAAATATGAATTGGAGCAGATGGGAGACGTGGAAGGTGTGTGTAGGATATTTACAGAAGAAATATGTGCAGCATGTTATATGGTGTGTGGAAGGAAGAGAAGACGGAGGGGGGTGGAAGGAACAGCGTGATGGACTGAAGAGGTGAGACAGGCTGTGGCACAAAAGAAGAAAGCATACAATGAATGGATGAGAAATAGGGGCGTGGAAGAAGTTGATAGGCGGAAGAGACAGTTATATGTAGAAAGAAAGAGAGAGGTGAAAAGATTAGTAAGAGAGAGTAAGAAGAGAGTGGATGAGGAATTTGGAAGGAATTTGAGTGTAAAGTGGAGGGACTGTAAGAAAATGTTCTGGAAAGAGGTGAAAAGAGTAAGACAGGGTGGAAGTGAAGTCAGCAGGGGAGTGAAAGATAAAAATGGTAGATTACTAGTGGAGAAAGGAGATAAAGTGAGCAGATGGAGAGAACACTTTAAGGAATTGTTGAACATAGAGGGTGGAAGTAATGCGAGTATAAGTGGCTGGGGAATGGCTGGGAGAAGGAGAGAGGTGAGAAGACAGGAAGAAATCGGTAGGATAGAAGTTGTGGAAGCAGTGAAGAAAGTTAAATCGGGGAAAGCCCCAGGAATTGATGGAGTGTGTGGTGAAATGCTGAAGCATGGGGGAGAGATAGTAGTAGAATGGATGTGGAAGATATGCAGATTGGCCTGGGAGGAAGGTAGAGTCCCGGAGGATTGGAAGTCAGGTATAATTATTCCCTTGTACAAAGGAAAAAGTGAAAAAGAAGTGTGTGGTAATCATAGGGGCATTTGTCTTCTTAGTATAATAGGAAAAGTGTATGGTAGGATACTTATTGACAGAGGTAGAGAAAGAACAGAGAAATTAGTTGGAGGAGAACAGGGAGGCTTTAGAAAGGGAAGAGGTTGTGTAGATCAGATATTCATTCTTAGATCTTTAGTGGAAAAGTTTCTAGAGAAGGGAAAGAAGTTGTATGCGGCTTTCATGGATTTGGAGAAAGCATATGACAGGGTGGATAGACAAGGATTGTGGAAAGTGTTAAGAATATATGGAGTAGATGGGAAGTTGTTGAATGCTGTGAAGAGTATGTACGATGGTGCGAAGGCTGCAGTGCATGTGGATGGTGAACTAAGTGAATTTTTCTCTTTGAAGGTTGGGTTGAAACAGGGATGTGTCATGTCTCCATGGTTGTTCAATCTGTACATGGATGGGATAATAAAAGAGGTACAAGATAGGGTAGTGGATGTTGGAGTGGCCCTGGTGAGAGAGGGTAGTGTTTGGAAACTCCCTGTACTGTTGTTTGCAGATGATACTGTGTTGTTGAGTGAAGACGAAGGGGAGCTACAAGGCTTGGTGGATGAGTTTGGGAGAGTGTGTAAGAAATGGAATCTAAAGGTGAATGTAGGGAAGAGTAAAGTGATGGTCTTTGAGAGAGGTGAAGTCAGTGACTGTACAATACCTCAAAAAAGTATCCAAACACATTTGTGAGGAAACAAACTGAAAACTGAACGAAAGATATGAAAGACGACTGTGGCCTTGCCGCAAGTGCTGGCAAGGTGCTGGTAGCCCTGAGGACTCTAGTTGCCATTGCTATATTTATACTGTTATCATTGGCATTTTCGATAGCTGACAGGCTAATTATTCTCATACATGTGTATTATTATTATTTAACCCTCTTCAATACTGATAGACATTTTGAGGTGATCTATTTTTCCTACCTCATGATGATTTTATTCAGAGAGAGAGAGAGAGAGAGAGAGAGAGAGAGAATACGCAACGTCTTGGTATAGAAGAGGTTAAGGGTGAATGAATGACCACACAAGTAGTCTTCTCCTTGACTATTCATTGATTCAGTTTAGGTCACTATTTGCCTATCACCTCCGTATATCATAGGTAACTGACCTAACTACAGTAACTGTTATGCCCATAGTAGATTGGTTGCATGATAAACAGCACATCATTGTAATACAACCTAAGAGACTCCATGATAACCCAAGACATGTTTTGTAGGCATTTTACTAACGAAAACACACATTTTTGTGTGATAGGCTGCAGGTGAATACGGGTCACACACATAGGACGGCATACACTAAATGCGTGACAGTATTTTATTAGTATTTGGTATAGCCACCTCCAGCCTCTGTTACACTGTTCAGCCTCCTTGGCATGGATGTCACGACCTCCTGAGTCAGCTGCTGTCCCTCTACACCTCGAAGGTATTCCCAGGCTTCAGACGCACTGGCGATGAGCGTGGCACGGCTACGATGATGAATGTCAGCCATGTTTGCAGTCATGGCCGCCCAGATGTGCTCGATAGGATTGAGGTCCGGGGATCGAGGAGGATGCGGTAGAACTGTAATTTCAGGGTGTTGTTGGAACCACCCCTTAACAGCCCGACAGGTGTGAATGGGGCTGTTATCATGAAGGAGATAGAATTCTTCACCCTCATCAAATAACATTGCCCTCACAGAAGGAAGTAGGGTCTCCTCCAATATCTCCACATATCTCGCACCTGTGAATCGACCCACACCCACATCAACGAGCTCTCCAACACTGCCCACATGCATCCCCTCAAATACCCCGGCGGTGATGCGTCTGCTTCTCCCATCGGCCACAACGTAATCTGCCTCGTATCTGAAAGCAAAATGGGTTGAATGTCATATGTGACTAAAATGTTACTTCGCCTTCAACGACGTGGGCATTGATAGACAATATATCGTGGGACATATATGCTTGCACTGGATGAGACATAATGATCAATAATACCTTGTATTCCTGGGTCTCCAAACAAAATGAGGTTGAAGAGGTTTGGATGAAAACGTTTTTTCATCACAGAACACGACCCGGTCCCAGAAGTCAGGTGATATGTCGGCATAATTTAGTGCAAATTTCATTCGCTGTTCCATGTGCACATCTGTCAATCGGGGCTTGGATGCTGGTTTACAGCCGTGTAAGCCAGTGCTGTGGAGTCGGTTGCGAATTGTTTCATCACTGCAACGTAGACTAAACTCAGCCCGAATACTGAGAGCTGTGCGAAATGGATCCGCACGTTTGGCAGCAAGTATGACCTAGGTTGGATGGAGAAGATACGATAACTAATGATTATATATTGCATTATAATAGGTTTTCGTATCGCCCAGGTTGTATCTTACATAACGCAAACCTCATCCTGCTGTGCAGATGTGCAGCATGGACGACCACCCCGAGGTCGTTGTCTGTCTCGCCAGTTTCCTCATATCGCCATATCCAGAAAGCAACGGTTTGTTTTGAAACACCAACCTGTCTGGCAACGTCAGCATTGTTGTAGCCCTCCATGTGAAGAAAGATTATATGTTGTCGTGTTTCATGTGAAGTCTCCATGGTGAATGGCGATTCCAGGTGGGAGGATTACTACTTCGACTCGGACACACTTCAGTGAAGATAATTGAACAGTAACTACTGCCGTAATGGGACTGCTACACTGGGAGGCTACAGAATGACACTGGTTTGTTCATTGCAATCACTGTCAGTTCACATATCCGTGTATGGCAACTCAGACTTCGTTTGTTTAAAGGATGATTTATAGAATAGGTTATGCTAAATATGGCTGCCTAATACTGTTACTGATAATGTTTCATATGTTATGATGTAACATTCTTGCCGTATTTTGGTAACCTTACACACACTGTGCAAGTGATATTACAAACCATTATTAGCAACCTTGGATGTCGACTACATGCTTACCAACCTTGCCGAAACCGCCTGCATGATCCACAACTTACCTTTTCGGAACTATCTACCCTCGAGTGAGGATACTTTTTTGAGGTACTGTACAGCGAGGTTGGATGGTGAGGAATTGGAAAATGTGAGTATGTTTAAGTACTTGGGTAGTGTGATGAGTAAGGATGGAGGTTTGGAGGGTGAAGTGCTTGAAAGGGTACAGCAGGGAAGAAAGGTTGCTGGTTCTTTGAAAGCAGTGATAAGAAACAGGGAAGTGAGCATGGAAGTGAAAAAGTTACTACATGACAGTATTGTGATACCAACTCTAACGTATGGAAGTGAAGCTTGGACGTTGTTGGAAGGACACAAGTCAAGAGTGAGAGCAGTGGAAATGAGTTATTTAAGAGGAGCCTGTGGAGTCACATGGAGAGGCAGGCTGACGAATGAGGATATAAAGGAGCGTTGTGGTGTGGATGTGGACGTGATAGGAAGCGTTATGAGGAACACAGTGAGGTGGTTTGGCCATGTGGAGAGGATGGAGGGTGAAAGACTAACGAAGAGAGTGTATGTGAGTGTGGTGGAGGGGGGAAGAGGGAGGGGGAGGCCGAGGATGAGATGGAGGGATGGGGTGGAGAGGTATATGAAAGAGGGGGGTGTGAGTTGGGAGCAGGGCAGTGAAATGGCGGGGGACAGGGCGACTTGGAGGCGATTTGTGTGTGACCACCCCAAACGGGATTGAGGCGTCTGGCAATAGATAGATAGATAGAGATCGATGATTATGTCAGAGAAAATGAACCACATATAATATGCCTAACTGAAACAAAATTAACACCAAGGATATCGAATGACATCCTAAACTTTGAGGAATATAATATATGGAGAAGAGATAGGAACTTAAAAAAAGGAGGAATTATAATATTAACTAAGAGAAATCTAAAAGTCAAAGAAATAGAATTAGATATACCCTCACAAGTGAAACTGATTGCAGTAGAGACAAATACATCTGAAGGGAAAGTAATTGTAGCCAATTTGTACATGCCACCCAGATCAAACACATGGGAATGAGACGAATATGAGGACCTGGCGGAGAGTACAATTCAGAGTTTAAGAGCATTACTACATAAAAGGAAAGAGAAATTAAAAAGAATTATAGTAACTGGAGATTTTAATACAGACATAAATTGGAATACTCTAGATATAATAAGCCAAGAAAGCTGTTGGGACCAAAAGCTCCTGGATCTCGTGCAAGAGTTTTTCCTAACGCAACATGTAAGGGAAAACACCAGAAAAAGAAGACTCGATGTACCCTCAATGCTAGATCTCATATTTACTAGGCAAGAAAACGATATTGACCATTTAATATATCACCCTCCACTCGGCAAAAGCGACCATGCAGTACTAAATTGCAACTTCAGGATTGCATATGACGTAGATAACAGCAGTGAAATTTACAAAAATGCCTAAACTATAAAAAGGGAAAGTATCCTGACCTAAAGAAGTCTATCTATCTATCTATCTATTGCCAGACACCATAATTCCGTAAAGGGTGGCCACTTGACACTGAGTTAGTTGTTTTACAGGGAGGGTGTACTTCTTAGAAATTGCTTGGAAAAAGGAGCTTAGAGGACAAGATTTAAATGCTATATATGAAAAATTCTGTGAACTTATGAAATAGGAGTCCAGAAGTACATACCACAGCACAAAGAAGCAGAAAAGAAAAGAAAGAAATGGTTCAATACAGAATGTAAAAAATCAAAAGAAAAAAGAGATTTGTTATGGAATAGATACAGAAGACACAATAGTGAAAGGGCATATAATAATTACAAACAGGCAAGAAACGAGTATACGAGAATAAGGAGGGAAGCCCAAAAACAGTTTGAGGAGGATATCATAAATAAAAGTTGTGATCAACCAAAGCTATTTTACAGCTACATCAGAAGCAAAACCAAAGTAAATAATAAAATACAATCCATTACAGACGATGGAATCACCTATACACAAGAGAAGCTTATTTGTGAAGCACTAAATGAGAATTTCCAATCAGTTTTTACAGAGGAAAAAAATTTTGAGAGGGATTATGTGGAACATGCATGTCCACACATACTACCAGATATACAAACATCAGAAAAAGAAATACAGGAGGAGCTAAGTAAATTAGACAAAGGAAAAGCAAATGGTCCAGATGAAATTTCATGTTGGGTGCTATGTGAATGTGCAAAGGAGTTAAGTAAACCATTATTTTCAATTTTCAAGAAATCCTTGAGTCAAGGTAAACTACCTGATATTTGGAAGAAAGCAAACATTGTTCCCTTATTCAAGAAAGGGAATAGACAAAATCCACTTAACTACCGACCAGTATCACTAACCAGTGTTGTAAGTAAGGTATTAGAAAAGCTTATAAGAAAAGCTTGCATAAATCATCTAGAAGAATACAATATGATAACAGACAGTTTGGTTTCAGAAAAGGAAAATCATGTGTTACTAATCTGTTGAGCTATTATGACAGAGTAACAGACACATTACAGGAAAAAGAAGGATGGGTGGACAGTATCAATTTAGATTTCAAGAAAGCATTTGACACAGTACCACACCATAGACTTTTATGGAAACTGTACCATCAAGGAGGAATTCGAGGCAAACTGTATTGTTGGATGCAAGATTTTCTCATGAAAAGAAAAATGAGAACAGTACTAAAGGGAAATTACTCATCATGGAAAGAAGTGATTAGTGGAGTACCACAGGGCTCAGCGCTGGCACCAATCATGTTTTTAGTGTATATAAATGATATAGACAGTAACACTGGAAATGAAAGCTATCTAAATATGTTTGCAGATGATGCAAAAATACAAAGGAGAATTACTAACACAGACTCTTGTAAAGAGCTACAAGAAGAATTAAATAAACTTCATGAATGGAGTAATACATGGTGAATGGAATTCAATGTGGATAAGTGTCATGTTATCAAGTTTGGTAAAAGTGGAAAAAGACCTGATTGGGATTTATATGTTAGGAAATAAAACCCTACACACATCAGAAATAGAGAAGGACCTAGGTGTGATTGTCAGTAATAGACTATCTCCGGCTGACCACATCAGTGAGAAGGTACGGAACATGTATACACTGCTTGCCAATATGAGAATAGCGTTTACATACATAAATGAAGACATGCTAAGAAAGATAACATCATTCATCAGACCAACCCTGGAGTATGCATCAGTAGTCTGGAGTCCTCATCTCAAAAAACACATAGACAAGATTGAAAAAGTTCAAAGGGCTGCTACAAGATGGGTACCAAGCTTAAGAGATCTGGGCTATGAAGAAAGACTAAATAAACTGAATCTACCAACACTACAGGAGAGAAGGAAAAGAGGTGACATGATAATGCTATATAAATGCATATCAGGGAAGGAGAAAATAGACATAAATGATTACTTAACGTATGGGGAAGCATCAGCAAGAGGACACTGCAAAAAATTGCATAAAAAGAGAGGTGATAAAGACGTAAGGAAAGTTAGTTTCCCAAATAGAGCAATTGATCAGTGGAATGCACTACCGAATGAAATAGTGTGTGCCAAAACAATTCACAAATTTAAGGATATGTACGATAAATATGGTTTAAGACACGGGACAGTACGAGCTTGACTTATTCCTGTAAAGATACAATTAGGTAAGAACAATTAGGTAAGAACACACACACACACACACACATACACACCTATAGTCTGTATTTTTCCAGCTAAGGGTAAATTAAATTACTGAACAGAAGATTCCTCAATATCAGAATAATGGGAAATAGAAAAAAAATGTTTCTGCATCATAGAGATAGGAATTTCTTATAATTAACAATATATTTCACTTCATACAGTATTACGCTATTCATGAAAGCTTAGTATATAAAATTGGGATATTGCAATGCTCCATCAGCTAGATATATACAGACAATAATTAGATATAAGAATGAAGTTTCACATAAGGATAGTTCATCAGTACAGAAACTTCCTTGACTACCAGTATAAAATACTGTAACTAAATAAATAGTATCACTTTTTTTCTTCAAAATAAAACTCATTATTGGTTAAGGCACCATACTGTAGCACCATAGTGGCAATAACTTTGGTACTGGTAGTACTGATATTTATTTGGCTTAAGTAAATTGTTCGTCTGAAGTTAGGAAGTTATTCAGTAAAATAAAGAAATAATCATTAAAACAGTCATAGCAAGATTATGCTTGTATATATTTTAAAATAGTTTACTGCTCAGTACTTACAACACTTTTCCACATATAATCGTACTAATCATGTTCTTGCAATTGAAACTGTTTGTTCTGTGTGAACAGAGTTTTGCAGGGTTAAAAAATGCCAATTATTTTTCAATTTGATTCATAAATTTTTTTCACCAGCACATGTTCAAGCTAGTTTAATAGGACTTATACATAATAATCTTTGAAGATTACCCTACCTCCGAATATCATTATTTTTTGCAAATATTGTACTCTCTTCCAGTAAACTTGAATTATTACAGTTTTTTTTGCAAATGTCCGAAGTTTGGACACTGTCCGAAGTTATGGTGTTTAACGGTATAAAATTTTGAGATATTCCCTCTGAAGAAATAAACTACAATCAAACCCCAGTACTGATCCTTATTTTCTCCTGTCACCAACTGCAAGTTAACTGAGGTTATTTCCTCACATCTACTCATTATTACCAACAGCTCGGCTAAGACTACTATACACTGAAACCTCGATTTGGGGGACCTCCATTTAAGGGATTTCGGATTTAAGGGACTCCATATTCTACCAGACAAACGGACAGGGCCATTCAAAAAGTCCGCTGCTTGAAACATTAATATGTTTCCTTATAAAGTACCTGTAAAATAATATTCATTATCATATAAATATGTAAGATTAGTGAAACAATCATTGCATTTTGTAAAACAATGGACATTTTCAAGTAAGGGACATTTTCAAGTAAGGGACAAGTTGATTCCCCATTTAGTCCCATAAAGCGAGGTTTGAGTGTATAATCAGTTACAAGACTGACATCTGCAGTGGGAAGCCTATCGTCACATCCCAGCGACGCGCCCCTCGGCCACCTGCAACACCTACTCTCGGACTCTGACAGTGAATAAACAGCAAAAACTCGCCACTAGACCACATGGAAATTTAGTGTTGTGCAGTATTAAGAACAGAATGTGCAGTGTTAAGAAATTAGATTTCAGAGTGCCAAGGATTAAGTGCAAAGTGCAACACTGGTGAGTTTCAAGTGCAGCACAAGTAGGAAAAGAATGTGCAGTGTTAAGAAATCAGAATTCAGAGTGCAAAGGATTAAGTGCAGAGTGCAACACTGGTGAGTTTCAAGTGCAGCACAAGTAAGAAAATAATGTGCAGTGTTAAGAAGTTAGAATTCAGAGTGCAAAGGAAGTGTAGCTCAACACTAGATTACTGTATGTGCTTCAAGTGCACCTTTGTACTGTCAAAGTTTGAGAGGAGGCGGGTTAATCTTCGCTGCAGCCACGGATGTGTTGTAAGTACCCTGTACACTGCTAAATATTTTCCATACTCACTTCTAATTCCTCATTCTCTGGTTCCTTTTCATTTATTTCTTGGTTTCTATCCCTTATTTGTATCTCTCCATCTATATATTGCAAGATGCCATAATCCTGTAAGGGGTGGCCTTTTGACTTTGAGTTATTGGTTTTACGTGGAGGGACACTAATCCTCCACCAACCCACTTGTTGACACGTAGGGAGCACGTATGGGTTGGTTATATGGTTACCACCCAGCATTGTAAATGGTTTCTTGGCCTACAGGAAACCATTTGGCTTGTCACTCAATGTAAAGCCACCTGTAAAGGAAAGAAGAGCAATAAGAAGTGACAGGAAAGATGGGAGATATAGGAAGAGAGGAGGGCAGGCACAGAAAAAGAATGATAAAGGCTAAGGAAGAAGTAGGCAGCACTACATCAAGAGATTGGATGAGGTCTTAAACAGGTGCTGTGCATGTCCGGTAGGGAGTAATTTAGGTGGTTTTTAAAGTTAGGTTGGGTTAGGGTCCATAAGTACGTGGGGGAGGTGGTGGCTCAATTGGTAGAGAGGTGGCCTGCAGTCCTAATGGACACAGGTTCAAATCCCCGCTGGGGCAGGGAACAGTTTAAGGATCTGAATTTCATTTAAAAAATAATCAGGCTTTACTAATCTACCAATAGCCCCACCAACATGTCGTAAAAATACCCCCGCTAATACCAATACGCCAGTCCTGTATGAGACAGCCCTAGCATGTATTCAATATGGACGGTGGGTGTTAGCATCGAAGTGGTGACATGTGGATGTGTATGGTACGTAGGAGGACTGCTGGGCCTTGATAGCAGGCTGTGAAGCCTATGACCAGAGTCGGACACATAAAAAAAAAAAAAAAATCCCAAGTCCCGGACAAACCCAAGTCCCAGACATGCATTTGGTTCTATTACATCGGATTTTGAGGGATTACTGTATTGAAGGCAAGCTTAATTAAAAGAATGAAAAATAGTTAAGAGAAGTGTTGAATTCACAAGAAGAGAAATTGATGGTTAGGAACAGTTGATTGTGAGAATTTCATATTCATTGACAAAATACATTGATAACAGTGTGGGTGCACAAAGTTAGTGTGGAGAAATATGAGGGAGTAGGTTGGTTCATGATTGAGAGTAGCAGAATCTATATAAACATTGCTGATGCAGTCCCTCACGTCTTTTTAGGGGTTATTATTTTGTGGTAGGTGGGGGCACTCACCTTCCACTTACTCGATGTAGTGCTGCTTTTGGTGTCTGCCCTTTCCTCTTGTCCTTCCCTCCTCTTCTGTCATTCTTTCCTTCATTCGTTCCACTTCCTTCTGCCTACAGGTGACTTTAAAATCCCTCTTCTGTCTTTCCTTCATTCATTCCCTGTTCCTTCTGCCTATGGGTGACTCTACACTGAATGACAAGCCAAACGGTTTCCTGTACACCAGGAAACCATTTACTACACTGGGTGGTAACCATGTAACCAGATTATGGCACCTGGTGGTTTAGTGGGTAATTAAGGCACTCCAATCGGATTGAGCCTGTGTAGGTTTATATCCAACTGGTGGTTGGGGTTTATTGCTCACATAATGCCACGCGGGGATGATTGAGGCTGGTCACTTTCATCTTAAATGTCTGGACCAACTTGCCTAACCCCGGTCTCCTCCGCTTCTGATGGGGCAACATAGGGTTGGATGATGGATGGATGGAGGGTTTATTTTGGTATCAGTTAAAAATGTGAATGTACACTTGTAAGCCCTGAACCGGTTAACATTTATTCCTGTTTATTGCTCTTTTTGCTTACTGAGGGGTTTTATCATTGCAGTACAGTAATCCCTCAATTTTCTGATGTAATAGAGCCAAAGGTGTGTCTGGAAAGTGGATCCATCCAGATAATGGACTTTTCCCTTGGGCCCCCCGTCATGCATAACCTAACCTTGAAAGCCATTGTAAAAGGCCACTACAGTACAATGTACAACATGTGTTCGTGTTGTTTAACCCGAGGCATCCCATCGACGTATGGGTACGTCGCAATGTTTTGTCACAGCTAGTCCCGTCGACATACTGGTACGTCGCGCAATTGCAAGGTTCATAATTTGCACAATTTTCAATTTTCGCGTGTGATTTTTGGTACGTATACACAGGACACCTTCCTCTATTCCTCTACAAGATGCCAGGCAGGGACAATGCCTTACACCGCATAACCTCCCCCCCCCCTCCCGCATGCCATTGTCTTGGCAATTCACCTGTTACCAGTGACCTGGCCAATAAATACATTCAGGGCCAGAGTGATTCCCCAATCGATGACAATGTGGAGGACAAAGTTTACATAGCATTAGAGGAAGAAACAGTCAGAAATGTATCAGGTAATGTCGCCAAAAAAGGTCAGGTATGTTGATGAGTTAGTGAGTGAGTGAAACAGTCCTTATAATGCCTGTATTACTGTTTGAAAACCAATATACTCTCGTACTACATATAAATTCATACCAAATAAATAAATAAATACCGTTTATGAGTGGTGTGGAATAGTTACCCTCTCATAGAACTCTTTGTCTTTGGAGCCAGCCTGATAGAAAACCCAGTAAGGTAAGGAGGTACTTCTACCTGTATCGAGTATTTTAAACCTCAGGTGAGCGATTTCTCTATGAATTTTCAGTGTTTCTCACCAAAAGCAGAGGTTTTAGCCAAAAAACAAAATTTCCAAAATAGCTCGGGATTTGGGGGTATCGGAGGTGCAAAATCGGTTGGGACGTGACGGGTTAACACTACTCTGTGTGATCAAGCAGACCTATAAACCACAGCCAACCAGTTACCATGTCATGTAGGGTAGAGTTGGCTAGGTTGTACTCCTTTAAGGTGTGGGAAGTTGACCCTCCCACATCAGTCTTACCCAGGATCTCCCGCATGTTCTTCAGAGTCAGCACTACCCTCTTCCTCTTCTCCTTGTGGAGGGGCCATCATCACACACCCTAGGAAGAGGCTTGCAAGGAAGAGCAAGGCCTGAAACAAGTAGGGAACAGCTACAAAAGCCACCACGTGCACCACCATAACAACTGTTTGAGAGGAGCTGTTCACTACACGGTCGCCGGGCATGAACTGGGAATGATTCAACGACCAAGAGTGTCTCTAGAGGATACTGGGTGAACTACCGAGCCAGACAGAGCTGTACCACTAGGCTATTCCCACCCAGGCAGGCGAAAATCCATGATCATAATTTCCACCTGGACGCAAGCATTTTGTCTGAATAAAATGGAAAAATGTACGTATAATTATTTGATACTGTACTACCATATCACAGCATCTGGGTAATGGATCACTCAGATAATTGAGGGGTTACTGTACAATAATTGGCAGACCAATTATCCATTATCAAGGAGGTTTGACTATTGAAACAGGCTGTTGTTTACACTTGACACCACCACTGACACTTGCATCTTGCTTAGAAGCCATAGCTCAGGTTAAATTTAAGTTATATGAGATAAGAATCAGACAGAGCCTTGGGATCACCACCAAGACATGCAGTGTCAGCAATCCAGGTGATCATGCGCTACACTCAACACTACCTGTGGCTGCCTGGTAAACAAGTCTGGTGAGCATGGGAATTTCAAGTACCCTTCCTTAATTTTGTATGGATAGAAAGAGGTGCTGGACCATCCTCTGCAGAAAAAATGGTGTTGTATCTCATTGTCAGCTTTTTTCTTACTCTCTGGACCATACCTCACTCCACCTTTGGGGTGGGAAAGGAGGTCTGGATGATGATGATGAATAATGTTTATGTGTTTGTAATAGAATGGTCCAAATAAACTTACCTGTGTTGTGATGGCTTTGGAATCATTATACAATAAAACTTCGATTCGATAAAACGGACTTCATTAGGCCGGAATTCACTTTTATCAGAATCAAGGAGCTACGGGACTAAATTGTTATATATCAGAAAAAGTCTGATAATGCCAGAAGCAGTCTAGACTGCCTGACGAATTCAGCTATGTTCACCACAATAAGGTAAATAAAAGACATGTTTATCAGTGTACAGTACAGCATTATTATATATATTATACCATTTGATTTTAGTAGTGAATGTATAATACCGTACAGTACTGCAGTGGTAGTGAAAACAATTTAAAAACCGTTAGTGTGATCCGGACTAATGGCAGATATATCGGAAAAAGTCCGGGTTAGCAAGAAGATGTCCGGATGTTGCTTTAATTTTTTTTTTTTTTTTTTTTTTTTTTTTTTTTTTTTTTTAAATGGCTTGGGCCCCAATTAGTCCATTATAGTGAGGCTTTACTGTACAGTGGGCTCGCACAGTGCGCGAGAGATTGGGTGGTCCTGGTCCTCGTGCAGTGTGAAATTGCTTACTGGGAATACATAATCTTATGGAAAAAATAACATATGGGTGGTACCCCCTCATAATTGGACATTTTTTGGCCCGTAGAGACATAATAAAGGTCAGATTTTTCAGACATTGTACTACAGATATAGCTACAATAACAAAAATATGGGCAGTCACCTTAACAAAGGTAGATAACAAGCCTGATGGACTTAAATAACAGGAGTTCTGAGGTGCAGCAACACACTTAGAGTGCCCCTGCCGCTTCCCCGGTCACACCATGCTTGTTTAACAGTTGCCAGTGTTGTATTATTCCAGGCTTTGACGAAGAAATTTACGGCCTGTCGAATGTTACATTTATACTAGATTGCTGCAACAGTCATTATGGTGGGGGTTGCAGGTATGCCAGATGAAGTAGGTGAGTCAGTTGGGGCTGTAGAGGTGGAGGGGGAGGCAGCTGGTGAGTCAGATGGGGCGGTGGAGGAGGAGGGGACAGTGGCGGGCAAGTCAGGGGAGGTGGTGAGGGGAGGATCCTCCCTCTCCTCCTCGCTACTGCTCTCATTTTCGGCAATTCCTGCATGTCTTCTTACTTGTTTGTTTCATTCCTCATCTTGTTATGGACGTAATAGCAGTATAACAACTTGGTATTTGCAAAATAACTGTCATTATTATAGAAACTGGATGTCTCTTCTAATTTACTGTTATTGCCAAAAACGTAATTGTTGAAGTTGTTATGGGCGAGATGTTACTGTAGACTCCTCTTCAGCACCTTCCCTATGATCCTCTAGGAGTCTAGGTCACTATTGGCGCGTTGTGTGTGTGGGGGTGGGGGTCGCATACTAATGGAAAGTGGCGTTTTTGAGCCACTCCTTGCCTCTACCTTGCGTTCTGTGAGGTAAACTCTCGCATTCAAGGTTTTTGGTTGTGATTTTTGGTCATTCACGCACAATGAGCTCACGCAGTAGGCTAGCCAAATATACTTAATGATAGATTGTGGTGGCAGTACTATACACTCAAGAGTATAATTTTTTACTAGTACTTGGAGAGTTAGAGTTTTGTGTTTCCAGATCTTTTCTGCAGAATGGATTTTTTTTTTTTTTTTTTTTTTTTTCATAATGTTCTTAGTGATAGATTATGATGACAGTAAACTCAAGAATATAATTTTTTACCAGTACTGTACTTGGAGAATTAGGGTTTTGTGTTTCCAGATCTTTTTAGCAGAATGGATTTTTTTTTTTTTTTTCCATAATGCATGTTTTAACTGCTTGATATATATTGACGTAACACATTGACAGAAACAGTGTACAGTATTGTATTCTGATATTAATTATGGGTTAAATGAGCAGTTGGTTGCAATCCACTGAATTATTTTTCTTGTTTGGGGCTTCCACCTCATTTAGTAAATGTTTTTTTTACTATTTCTGAGCTCACTATAATAGGGCGAAAAACATCCATAATTTCTTGTGGTGTCTTGACTAGAAGTAAAAGTTTCTTTTTCTCTTTCTTTCAGTAGATGTTTCATGGACTTTCATTTGAGCTATTTGAGATATAAAGTGTTGTAGATTGCTTAAAACCAAATAATTATTGAATTCAATCAAAACAAATTCAGCTGCAGAACAAGTTAGGTGATATCTGTAATCCTGTACATACTTCAGAGCATCTTCATAGAGAGTGAGATAATTCTGTTAAATCAGGATAGGCCTAAGTGTGTCTGGACATGATACTATCGTAGCAACCATTAGAAATTGTGGAATTTGTCTTCAGGCAGTGCATAAAACATGTGCATCAAACCTGTATACTGAAGTATTTGGTGTTAAGGACATAGTTCACCTACTAGTCCACTGTGTCTGCTCCACTTTGAGGCATATCTGCCACTTTTCTTCCCGATGCCTCATATCAGATAGCATCATCTGTGAGCAGCGAAAAATATCAAGCCTCTCTCAACCTTGGAATACCAGTATTTACCAGCAGATGCAAGTAAAAGTACAAGTGATGAAATATTAGGTAAACTTTTGTCCCTGTTTGTACATACCATGCCAACTAAGGCTTGCTATACTCTCTTCTAGACTAAATTGGATGGATTCCTAGCAGCCCCAGACCATCTGCTGCTTCCCCATACACGACTACTGTTGAGCCCCACCTTCCGACGCACCTTACAGCAGCGCACAGCCCGGGCTGTTGCAGGGGTGTACTCCCAGCTCTATGCTCTTGTCCATGACCCTGCACATGGCTACACTGACCCCTCTTCCCTCTTGCCTCGTCCACCAAACACAGTTGACTCACTCCTTTCCTAGTAATCTGCATCCAGTAATAAGCTATAATTTTCATTGCATTTTATTATTATTGTATCTTCATCTGAACATTATCTCAGTCTTTTTATTAACATTACTGTATTTGCAAAATCTCTTATAAATACCTCCTGTCCAAAGAGTAAAGTTTTTAAATGTTACATTTGACTTTTAATGCAGTAGTTACTCATTTATGAATTATTTCATATGCATTTGCCTGATTTATAGCTCCACTTCTAGAAATTTTAAGTTTCCGTCCTCTTTACATCTACATTCATGCTATTGAATGGTTTTCAGTCTTGAAGCAAACAGCTCATGCATATGTCTTTTCTGAGCCACCTTGAGGAAGTTCTAGTTGTATAATGATTTCTACTGCATTTTTTTTTTTTTTTTTGCTAACATTCAACAGTTTTATCCAGCAGTGGTATACTCATGCCAGTCAGTGAGTTAAGCACAAAAAGTTTATTGTGAAATAATGGTACAGTTCTGTAATAAGTGTTTTTTTTTTTTTTTTTTTTTTTTTTTTTTTTTTTTTTTTGTTGAAAATGGAGCATATGATGATATACTGTACTTCAAAATTGTGAAGTAATTTTTGTTGCTAGTGGGAATAATTATTTTACTGTTATTAGAATTAATTATTCCTGTGCTGGGAGATTTATGATTATATTGTTGAATATTAATTGTTTCACTTTTATTAAAATTAATTATTCATATGTTGGGAGATTAATAATTACAGTGATGATGATGATGATGGGAGATTTATAATTACAGTATAAGTATATTGTATGTTGCTTGATATATGTTATGTTTCTAATGTTGAAGGATACTTTAAGTACTTACCTGAGCATAGTTTTTTAAACTGGTCAAGGAACAAGTGTGTGCAGCACAAAATGATGATAATGTTGATGAACCTCAGTCTGTCTGGCTGAGCAGAACTATCAACCACAGGCAAACAAATACCCTTGCAAGGATGTCCTGTGCAGTGAACTGATGTCCTTTTGCAGTTGACAGTGCCTCACCACAGCAAGGCATGGGGAAAAATATAGAGGCTTGATTCCTGGGTGGATGCCATATTTGTGTCTCCACCCAATTAATAGCAAGAACATAGAAGTTTCCACTTCACCGTGTGATCTGGTTATATGGTTACCACCCAGCATTGTAAATAGCTTCTTGGGTTAAAGGAAACCATTAGACTTGTCATTCAGTTTAAAACCATCAGAAGTGGAAAGAAGAGTAATATAATGTGACAGGAAGGAAAGGGAAAAGTAGGAGGAGAGGAGTACAGGCAGAAATAGAAAAAAGTAGGCTGCACCACATCAAGTGAGTGGATGATGGTTGCCACCACAAGTAGCTAATACAGTATATGGCAAGTAATCCATGGAGCATCATTTTATTGATTAATACCTATTGGTCTCGTTGCAGAAGGCAAGGATAATGGCAGTGACTACGGATAAAATGTGGCCATATTAAAAGAACACATGTACTTTATCAGACACTTTGAAGTATACTTTTGTGAATTTGAAAATAACTTTTGTTTTGCCTCCTCTCCCTTTTTTTTAATGTGTAGTCCCTTTTTTTTTTATGTGTAGTCTTATGTGAATGAGGAGAGCTTGAGCTTGGAAGTAGTGATTGTGTTTAAGAGTGTGAGATATGCTGTGATGGCATTGTGTGAAACAAAGATAAAAGGCTGTGAAGTGGGAGAATGGGGGAGTGTGAAATGTGTAAGATCGGGCATGAATGGGTGAGGAAGATGCAAGGAAGGAGTTGCTTTGTTGATGAATGAGGTGTGGCAGAGTGAAATGAGGGATTACAAATGTGTCAGCTCCAGATGTATGTATGTCAAGTTCAAATTTGGGAAAGTGAAAGTGGCGGTGATTGTAGTGCATGCACTGTGTGAGGCAGGAGTGAGACAGAAAAACAGATTTTGGGATGAGCTGGATGAAGCAGTGGGAGAAATGCCCAGGAGCTATAAAGTGATCGTAATGTGCATTATGAATGGAGGAGTAGGCACTGATCCTGAGGATGACATAATGAGTTGTAAAGAAGTACCAGGAGAAAGTGAAAATGGGAAGCGATTGAAGGATATGTGTCAGGAAAGGAGTTTGTGCGTTTGTAACTCATATTTCACACTCAAAGATGCTTATAAATATACATGGTATAAAGGGAACGGGGACTGTGTTGAAAGGAAGCTGATTGATTACGTGCGCATAGAGAAGTCGATGCTGGGAATGGTTGCCGATACGAAGGCTGTGAGAGGACACTGTGAAGGTCCGTCAGATCATATGATTGTTGTACGCAAGATCAAGCTGAGAGGAGTAAGGTGGACCAGGAGAGAGAGGAGCAGTCAGGGAGAAAGACTGAAAGTCAAGAAACTGAGGATCAAAGAAATGGCAGATGAATACAGGACCAAAGTAGGGGAGGCGTTGGAATCATTGAATTGGAATGAAATGGATCTGGACAGCCTGTGGAATGCATATAGGGATTGCTTAGTTAGGAATGTGCGGTGTGTGGTGTGGCAGGAGTGACAACAAGGAAGAAAGTTAGGGCATGGTGGGATGAAGAGGTTGAGAGCATCAGAGGAAAAAAGGAAGAAGTGGCCAGAGTGGTTACCGAACAGGGGTTTAAGTGAAGTAACTGAATATATTGAGAGCATGAAGCATGTAAAGAGACTAGTGAAAAGGAATGAGGAGGAGGTAAAGGATGATGTAGGAAGAAAAATGAATGCAAATTACTCTTAAAATAGGAAGTTATTCTGGAAAGAAGTATGGAAATGTAGAAGTGACAGCAGAAAGAAATGTGAAAGTGTGAAGGATGGAAGTGGTAGATTATTAACCCTTGGAGATGATGTAAGAACCAGATGGAAAGAATATTTTGAAAGCCTGATGAATGGGGATAGAGGAGCAAAGTGACTGTAAACATGATTGGGTTTAGGGGTGTGCAGAGAAGGAATGCAGTGCCAGGAAACATGACACTTGCAAAGATGAAAAATGCAGTGAAGCTGCTGAAAAATGGGAAAGCAGCTGGGGTTGATGAGGTGTATGCAGAGATGAGTAAGTGCAGTGGAGAGAGTGGAATGAAGTGCTCGTTGGAGATAGGTACAAAGGCATGGATGAGTGAAACTGTGCCAGCAGTGTGGAAAAAGGCTGTGATTGTACCCCTGTACAAATAAAGGTAAGCGAAGTGTGTGCAAGCATCATTGTGGCATAAGTTAATTGAGTGTTTTAGGAAAGGTGTATGGAAGTATTATTATAGAGAATGTAAGAGAGATATCAGAAGTCCTAGTGAGTGATGAACAGGATGGCTTTAGGAGTGGCAGAGGATTTGTGGATCAAATATTTGCAGTGAGACAGATGGAGAAGTCTTGTGAGGAGGACTATAAGGTGTTTATGGCATTTATGGATCTGGTAAAAGCATACGACAAAGTAGACAGAGAAAGATTGTGGAAGGTGTTGTGCATGTATGGTGTAGATGGTAAGCTGCTAGGTGCCGTCAAGAGTTTTGATGATGGTAGTGAGGCACGTGTGAGGGTAAATGGGCATCTAAGCGAATGGCCCACAATCAATGTCGGCATGCAATGAGGTTGTGTAATGTCCCCATGGTTGTTCATTTCAATATATACAGTGTGATCTCACATCTAACGAGTTCACATCTAATGAATTCGCATCTAACGACACTATTGGACCTCTACCTATATTTGTATCTAACGAGGAAGTTTTGAATCTAATGAAAAAAATCCCAGGAAGAGGAAAGCAAAGAAGAAAACAAAACGGGAAACAAAGTTACAGCTGGCTACCTGTCTGGGAAGATTACCGATCTGGCACAAATGGAAGAGTTTCTGCATGGTACCGGCACATCAGAGTCTGTGTGGGTGGGAAAGGTGTTACCTTTGCTACAGAAACTAAACCAGGAGCTCAGTGAAACCTATGCAAAGAAAGTGAATGAAAGAACACAAACAGTTATCACCGAATATTTAAACAAACACCGTGAGCTTGGAGAAGTTGTGGCACATCTCGATGGAAATGAAGGCCAAGAGACTGTGAGTGATGATGATGAGAACAAAGAAAATCTTCTTGGTGACACACTTAATGACTTTTCTGGATTTGCTGGGAGGGAAAAGAATGTAGATGAAAAGATAACAAAACTTGGGGAGGCATCGCGAGAGGCAGTGGAGAGCGACAGGAGGGAGGAGGGTGGTGGTGGTGGTGGTGTAGTAGGTGTAGGTGAGGAGGAGGGAGGAGGAGCGGCCCAGGAGCCTCCCTTCCCACCTCGGATACCACCTTTCATCTTACCTATGCACCTCATCCATCACTCACAGGTGAGTTATCCACATTATTTCTTTATTTTATATTTTAGATAACTATGTATGATTATATCACTTAAATTAATGCCAATAACTTACATACTGTATATAATGCGTGAAAATAGGGTCAAAATAGGGGTTCAGTCCAATTTTTTTTACCTATTATAATTTTCCCCATATGTTTTTATATTTGCATCTAATGAATTCGCATCTAACGAGTGTTTTTTGGTACCTATTACTCGGTAGATGTGAGATCTTACTGTACAGTATATAGGTGCAGATGATGAGAGAAGTAAAAACACAAGTAATGGAGAGAGGGATGGCGTAGGTAAGGCGACGGATGGAATATCTCAAATTTGTTTTATGCTGATGATGCAGTGCTACTTGCAAATACAAGAGAAGAACGTGGTAGACTAGTGCAGAGTTCTTCTGATGTCTGTGAGCATCATGCCTTGAGAGTAAATGTAGAAAAGAGTAAAATGATGGTTATCAAGAGAGAAGGTGACTCCCAGTGTGATTTTACAGTGAATGGAGAGAGAGTGGAATTGGTGAGAGAGTTCAAATATTTGGGTACAATGATAGAAAAGAGAGGAAAATGTGCAAAAGAAGTGGAAAGTAGAGTGGCACAAGGAAGGAAAGTAGCTGATGCTATGAAGGTCTTGATCAGACACAGAGGCTTGAGTGTCACAGCTACGCGAGGCTCAAATGAAGGAGTGTTAGTGTCAACTTTAACATACAATGTAGCATGAAAATGAAAAGTCAGTAGTGAGAACAGTGGAGATGTGACTGCTAATGAATGTATATGGAGTGCAGAGAGTGGATTGGATACAAAATAAGGTGAATCATGAAAGATGTGAAGTTTACTAAGTCTGTGGATGCCAGAATTGAAGAGAGTGTACTGAGATGGTATGGTCATGTGAAGAGAATGGATAACAATAGGGTGGTGAAAAAGATACTGTATCTCTGAGCAAATTTGAAGGAGGGAGGCGGCGAGCTAGGCCAAGGAGAAGGTGGAGAGATATGGTGGATGAGTGTGTGAGGAAGAGAGGTATGGAAGTTGGTGAGGCTAGGGGACTGACTAGAGATCAAGCTGGCTGGATGAATGTTGTGAGAAGAAGTGCATGATCAGGGATTTGGCACCCATTTTTAATGTGTCAGCGTTCGGGTTGACTCTCGGATATGTTTATGTGAAGCTACAGAATGTGTTGAAAGTTTTTAGTGTATCAAATAGAGGCAGGATTCTGGGGGCTTGAATGATGAGTGAATAGAAGCGTGGCCCATTGAACAGAGCAAACTTGGGTTGTCTGGACGTTGCTACTCCTCATCCTGCTCTAGGTTGGGAAAGGAGGTCCAAGTGATGATGATGAAGTAATCCTGTTGTATACAGTACATACAGTACAGTACATTACAGTACAGTATATAATTTCTTGTGCTTCACTTTCATGAGATTCTGTATGCCTAGCATTAATTTAAAAAAAAAAAGATTCTTTTTGTTTTTGTGGCAATATATTCAGATAAAATATTGTAGATATATACATCAGAGTGTTGGTAGACACAGTGGAGAGATGGTGCCAATGCACCCATAAGTCTTAACAAATATAGTTCTTCACAAGTTTCAGACTTTTTTTTTTTTTTTCTGTAAGCATCTAGTCCTAATCCTCATGCTTGTCAATACCTAAAACATCAGAAGTAGCTAAAATGTCTCTAACATGCTAAAAAAACAGGCACCTACTACAGCCGCCCACCCACCACCACCACCACCACCACTACCAGTCACCACCCACCCACCTACCCACCACCACTACCAGTCACCACCCACCCACCTACCCACCACCACTACCAGTCACCACCCACCCACCTACCCACCACCACTACCAGTCACCACCCACCCACCTACCCACCACCCCCACCCACCCACCCACTCACCCACCCTCCCTCCTACCCATCACCATCTACTCACCCACCCACCCATTACCACCCACTCACCATCACCACCACCACCACCATCCACTCACCACTACCACAAACAACAACAACCACTACCAGTATCACCACCACTAATATGACCATCACCACCACCACCACCACCATCACCAACCACCAACACCACCACCATCACCAACCACCAACACCACCACCAACACCACCACCATCAACCACCAACACCACCACCATCAACCATTACTACTTTCACCAACTACCACCACCACCTTAAACATCTTGGACCACATGGCAAACAAGCACTCACCAACATATCAAACTGCAGCTACTCACACAACATAATACCCAACATCTTGAAGCATAGTACTATCAACCATCAACCACCACCACCACCTTCAATATCTTGGACCACATGGCATACAAGCACTCACCAACATGTCGAACTGCAGCTACTCACACAACATAATACCCAACATCTGGAAGCATGGCACTATCATCACTATCCCCAAACCCAACAAAGACCCAACATTACTATCCTCACACCGCCCCATTACGCTCCTCTGTACCCCCTCCAAAATCATTGAATGAACACTTCGTCACACTAGACATTAGCAAAACTTTTGATGCCATCACCTGCCACAACCTTACAAACATATATTCAACACAAACATGCACAATAACACAAAAAGATGGCTGGTAGATATGCACATATAACATTTGCCGGTCAGTCATCGAACATCAGAAACTTTACAAACGGCATCCCTCAAAGATCTGTTTTGTCCCGTGCACTCTTTAACCTATACATGCATGACATACCCACTCCCCATACACCACACATACACATAGCTTCCTATGGAGATGACATAAAACTTACATGTACACACCAAAATACACAGCCGCACACATCCTCCAACCTTACCTCAACACACCACACGAATGGTTCACCACAAACAGACTCACAATAACCCTAGCCAAATCTACAGTGACCCTTCTCACAAACTGGACAGCAGAACATAGTCACATTCCACACCTCACCATAAACCACACACACACACACACACACACACACACACACACACACACACACACACACACACACACACACACACACACACACACACACACACACACACACACACACACACACACACACACACACACACACACACACACACACACACACACACACACACACTTGTGGGTGTGTAACATACAGTACATCAGTGTCATTTAAACAACACACCACAAACATTAAAAATGAAGTAAATGAACACTAAGACTCAACGCCCTAAGGTCACTTGCCCATACGACATTCGGACACAACAAAGAAACCACCACAACCACAGTATACAAACAGTATATATGTTCAGTGATGAACTATGAAGGGCCCTGCTTGGGCTTCTAACCTCCCTGAAACCACAACACCCTACAGACCATACAGAACAAGGTCCCCCAAATAATCACAGGCTGCACAGCTACTACACCTACAGACCACCTGCTCCAAGAAACCAAAGTCCTCAAAGACATGGATCATCTAAGCATGAGAGGCACACAAATTCTTGATGCAGCCTCTACAAATTCACACCATCCACTACGCTACATGGGAGCACATCCACACACACCAAAGCACATCAAAACAACACCCAGCACACAATATCATACACAATTCCTGTCATCTCTGCCCCCTCGCCTGCCTCAAACCAGCTTCCTGAAACATATCCATGCTCAAATCACTCGTTGCTCCATTCAGTCACTCATAGACAACATACAGCTGCATGCACAGCCTCCCGATATCCACCCTTCTGAATCCTACATCCCTGGTGAGGACAAGGTCCACCTGGCCAGGCTGAAGTGTGGGCATCATCCAGCCCTCAAGAGTTATCAGAAGAGGCTGGATGACTCCGTCGCTGATGCCTGTCCAGGATGCAACACAGCACCCCATACTATTAAGCACATTATGGAAGACTGCATTGCACACAATCGCTTGCATCAACACCACCACATACACTGCTTGAGAGCTCTGTGGGAAAGCCCGGTCTCGGCTGTGGCCTTCCTTAAGGACTCGGGGTTGTTCAGCCACATTGCCTAGAGAACTACTACAACTACCACTACCACTACCACCACCAACCACCATCACCACCACCATCAACCACCATCACCACCACCACCACCTTCACGTGACACTGCCCTCCTTATCTGCAGTGATGTTCCCTTTGAACCTCTCCTTCTTGTTCTATCCCTCATACTCCTGCTTATGTCTTTCTCCCTCAGTGGATCACTGTTAGTCCTCTCTATTTCTTTTCTTCTGTCCCTCTTTATTTTTCAGACTTTGCCTTGCTCCTTCATTCCCTTCCTTCTCCAATTCTTCTTGGTGACTTCAGTTGTCGGCATTCCCTATGGGGTGATTCTTTGATCACCACTAGAGGACGCTTATTAGAAGATTCTTTCTTCTTAAGATCTCTTCATCCTTAAAACTGGCACCCCTACTCACTTTGACCTCTATACTCGTTCCCTTCCTTGCCTGGACCTGTCTCTGCCCACCAATATCTCTCAGTTTTCATTGGTTGGCATTAGAAGACTTGCTCTTGTCTCTTACTGTTCTCTTCTTCGTCCCCCATGTTGGCCAGTGGCATAGGATGGGGGGGGGGGGCACAGGGGCGGTTGCCCTGGGCGCAAAATGTCAAAAAATAATAATAATAGTGATAAATAAAAAATAGCGCGCCCTCCCTCTTATACAGAAAATCTCCCAATGTTCGAACATTATACACAGTTTTTCAACATGACGGGGCAAATAAATGTTGCCACGAAACATTTACATTATTTTTCTCGCTAATTACAACCATACTGTTCTCATGTAATCCTCATTGGTGAATTACATAATGCTTATTAATAGCGTGATTTCCCGTTTGAAGATACCGGTACTGTAATGTTCCATAACTTGCATAAAAAAAAAAAAAATCATCTTGCAAGGGCGCCTAGATAGCCTCGCTCCTCCTTCCCTACCTGCCTCGCCTTCATGATGTGTGACACTTCGTTCGTTTAAAGATTCCCTGCACCTATAGTGCAGGCCGGGCCATACATTAGCCCGGTCAGTGGGGTATAGGCTGGATAAAATACAGTAAGGGGGGAGGACAGGACCTGGGGATTGCCCAGCACACACGTCCTGTCTCCTGGCTGACTTTGTGGTAATTCACCGGGTCTGTCAGGATCACTTGATGGTCGTGATCGTCAGCTTTTTACCTTCCCAGAAGGGAGCCGAGAGCTCATATAGTCCGATCTAAGGGCAAGGCTGTGACCTTCACACACGCACACACCCGTCCCCATGCTCAAGGGGGACAGTAACCACCCACTTCGTCAGTGAAACTTTTCGCAACCTGAGCGAGGCGCTAACTCCCGTCCACCAGTTGGCAAGCGAGAGCGTTACCACTGCACCAGCGAGCGGTGTGTGTGTGTGTGTGTGTGTGTGTGAGAGACACTGATAGGTTGCGTATTTTTTTAAAATCTACCTAACGCCTAAAGTAACCCTTAAAATGCATATGTATATACAATATTTTCTACTCGGAATGACATACTGTTTCACCTCTACAAATATTTGCAGAAACTAGTGTTACACGTTATATTTATGGAACATGCTGTTGCCTCCGTTATAAGAGCTTTGACTAAAACAAATATGAAACTGTAAAGCCCTGTCCACACGAGCGGGCAATGCCCGCGGGCACAAGCGAACAGTTTGCCTGTTGACGGGCTCACTGCTTGTGCCCGCGGGCAAATGTGTGGCAATTTACGCATTTCCCCGCGGGCACAAGCGGTGAGTCCGTCAACAGGCAAAGTGCTTGCTTGTGCCCGTGGGCATTGCCTGCTCATGTGGACAGGGCTTTAAAGAACCTGGATAATTAGACAGTGCTGGTAAAAAGCACAGTATATACTGTACAGTACAGTGCTGGTATGAAGTACCTCTGTTATATAAAGAATAAACCTGAGTAACTAAGAGGAAAGTGACAGACACAGAACTATGAGATAAAAAGATAAAAGTGACTGAGAGATACAAATAACTGATAAAAGTAACTAAAGCCCCGTCCACACGAGCGGGCAATGCCCGCGGGCACAAGCGAGCAGTTTGCCTGTTGACGGGCTCACCGCTTGTGCCCGCGGGCAAATGCGTAAATTGCCGACACAAGCGAGCAGTTTGCCTGTTGACGGGCTCACCGCTTGTGCCCGTCAACAGGCAAACTGCTCGCTTGTGCCCGCGGGCATTGCCCGCTCGCGTGGACAGGGCTTAAGAGATAAAAGATGACCTGCAAGACTAGTTTACAGAAGCATCACCAGATATATCCCCTAAGCTGAACGAAATAGCTTGACTAACAAGAAACACTGCAGGTACTACGTGAAACTAGCATTGTGGACGATTATGAAGTCTAGCCAAGAGGAGGCAATTAGGGCTAGTAACTTAACATCGCAGTAAATAGAACCTGGGACTCAAACTGTCATGACTTTACATATTACAATAGCTGTAGAAAATTATGGTAGTCATCCAATAATAAAGCATAAGTGATAGAAGTTCTTGTTTTGCTATCATTATCAGTGAATTCTGAATATTCTCAAGTGAAAATAATAAGGGTTTTACATTCGTTAATACTATAATGCACTCTAAAAAAAAAGTTAAAATGTGGATTTTATATCCCTAGACGTTTTACCCAGTTCCATGTGGTTTAAAAAAAAAAAAAAAATACGAACCATGCCATGAAAGGTCGAATAAACATGAAATGCAACTTCTTTTATTGTCCTGAATAATCTAACAAGTGTTAATATTTGCAATGCATATTTACAAGTACATTACTGGCTATAACGGCAGCATGTAAAGTTACGGTACTCGGGGAGGAGGTATATGATACAAAAGTTTCGGGTATGTCGCAAAATATTTCTGATATGAAAACATACGAGTGAATTTAGTGTAATAAGCTATCTCCATCTCCAGATCGCTTTCTCTCCTACTCCTCTCTACCCTGTTTGCCCTAGAACAATGTAGGCTACACTCAAACCACACCCTAAAGGATAAAGACAAAGAAAACTACATCCTGTAACCTGTCCTGTTAATCCTGTACCTCGCCTACAGACCCGTTTGCAAAATGGTGTTGGGGGGATTTCTCACCTGATCTTAGTTAATGGGTCCCTGGACATGACAAATCAGGGAGGTGCTTGTCCGCCATCGCGCCACGAATATTCCTGTGGTCAAATTAAATATGGTTGCCGTGAACAGTGATAAAAATTAACTTTTTTTTTTTTTTCAGTAGATACACATGTAATACTTCCAATCCAACTATTTTGAGGGTGGAAAATTCATTTTTGATGTTTCTTTTACCATTCAGGGTCATCTTGACCTTCAAATGTCTGGGACAGTGTGACCACAACTAGACCGTAATTCACTCAAGGGTTCCAATTTTAATACCTCAGATTTAAACCAGAACACACACTATACTGATTTGTGACATGATGGTATAAACAGAAAGTCATAATTGCTCTGAAATATATGACTGAATATCATTGATAATTAAATGGAAAGTGTCAGTGTTAATAAAATTATAACGTTTTCTCCATTAAAAAAAAAAATGCAAAGGGAAAACAAATAATATAATGTTTCTCCAAACGTGCACCACATCACACGTGTAAGTTATTGTTTCAGTGGCAGGTTCTGACATGACGAATTCTCTTTCTTTCCATGGCAAAAAATTACACACTTCACTCCAGCCGAACGGCACCCACAGAGTTGACTGACACACCTGCCTACACATTTGCATGTTTTGAGCAGATTCTGTGGTAATGGTTTCAGATACTTGCATGGTAATAGTGTTCCAGAATATTCCTCCCATCCATGTCCCAATGGTTTCCATATTGCATAATTTTCTTTGGTTGTCTCTTTGTCAAGTAGATGGCATGCCCGAAACACTAGGAAGGCTCCTCGTTGAATGTGGCCTCTAATCCCACTGCTTGTAGGAGGGAGTGCATCAATGCAAGCACTACCACCTACATAGTTCTCTACCCTCAGTTGGTCAAACGTCTCAGCAGTTGTAGTTGACTTAGCTCCTGCCCAAACACGCACCAAATACTTCTCTGCTAATGCTGCATCTTGCTCTGACAAAGTGTCCGTCTCTCCAAAGTTTGCCAGATGCTGTACTGGGTCACATGCCATAGCAGCGTGCTTGGTGCCCACCTTACTCATACAGTCATCTCCTGTTAGTATATGGGCTTTGATCACTGTCTTGGCCAGTGGTGCTCCAAGACGAGAAATCACCTGATGCAGTGGAAGCATGCGTCGCTTTTCACCGGTGCTATACTGCTGCCACATTTCTGTTAACCCCAGAGTTTGGAGGTATGGAGTGTAGTGTAGCAGTATTGCAAAGGTGTCTGTGTCATTGGAGACTACAATAATTCTCTTACACTGTTTTACACGAACAGCCCACTCCACATGCACCACCAGCCTGCTGTCTGCCTCTTCAGTCCAACTCAGCAACTCTGGTACTTCTTCACCATCACTTGCTTTTGCTGGAAGCACCTCGTCATCAGACACAATAGAGCTGGCGATGATGGTAACATTACTGGAGGCTTGTTGGAAAACGGTGTCTCGAGCCAGCAGCTGGAGATTCTTTTTGTTTGCCTGAGAAGCCCAAAACTTGTCAATTTGTTGAGGGATGGGTGTATCTCTGCTGATATCAACAATGTCAATGCCTAATGCAGGATTAGTACGCCGCATGCGCTCCCCTTCCTTGAGAGACATGTCATTGTAGGAGTCAAATACGAGATGGACAAGCTGTGACTCCTGTGACATGCATAATGTTGAGCTAAGGACTGCATCTATAACAGCACCTATATTAGGAAACTGTGCCAAAGGCATCTGCCGCATCTTGGACATGAAGTCTACCACAATATGAGTGTTAAGAGTAGACTTGTAACTCCACTGGGTGAGGTCCAGATGAGGTTCAATCTCCCCAATTAGTGAAGACTTTTTTGTGTGAGAAGGAAAGTCACCATCAAAGAGTGGCGATTTTGTGAACACATCATGAGCAAGAATCTGTCTGTAGTCCATCCCTCTCTCCTTAGCAATGTCTATGTTCCTCTGTGCCTCTGCCATTTCCTTGGATGTTAGGTCCTTCTGTTTTGATATAGTTGTTGGCATCTTACGAGGTTCATCTGTGAAATGAGGCAGCTTACGTTTCGATATGGTTGCACTCATTTTCTTGCTCTTCTCCACTACCCTCTCCTGCCTGAAAGATTGGTAGACACGCTCACCGTTCTTGAGACACTTGAGCAGATGCACTGCAACCTCTTTGTGAACAGCCTGTTTTGTGAGCAGGTTGTGCAATGGTACAGGTACATTGACCAACACTGAATAAGGATTTTGGTGGTCTAGCACAAAGTCCAGCAGTTTTGCAACATTTTTGTTGAACGTGAGACGACGGGTGGTGTTCAGAGCATGCCGTAGTTGGCATTCTGTGTGGTTCAATGGATGATTGGTGGTGAGATGGTTGAGCGCGTTGGTGATAGACCCGATTTCATGGTACAAGAGTTCGAACTCTGCCACAGCACTTGCATTGCGTGTCATTCCCACTACGTAGTGACCTCCAGGTCCCTTTGACACTCGCTGGATGGTCTGTTCAACTTTCATATCACCTCCGACAGCACAAAACCAGCCTGGGCGATCACGAACAACCCACTGTCTGTTTGCAAAGTGCTGGTAGAGCTCAGGGTGTGTGAACTCCAGAACCTTGATTTGTTCAAGATACCATGATCCATGCCGTAGGTAGCTGATGCAGTCAAATTCTGCGAATATTGGCATAGAATCTTCAACGGTAGCAACAAGCAGATTCCAGTTTCTTTCTCTTTCAGAAGCCACAGCATTCTTAATTACAGTGACTAACTGCAGCCAAACTTCAAAGAATTGGCAGAGTTCAGACTTGGCCTTGCATTCTTTCTCAAACTCCAGAAAGTCCTGATGCAGCTTTCCAATCTGTCCAATTATTGCCTCAAACTGCTCTGGACAACGTTGGTTTGCATCCAGTGTGCTTTGTAGCATCTCCACCTGCGCCAGCTCTGGATATGTAGCTTTGTCCTTCTGACGCCAGAACATCTGCCACTGGAGTGAACGGATTAGATCCTCCACAATCAGCATCCCTGTGAGAGCCCGGACATAATGGCTACCATTCAAGACTGACTCCATCACGCCAGGTCCGAACACAGCACACTCGATCAGTGCATCATCTGGACCAGAACCTTGGAGCAGTCTGCCCTGGCACCTGAGCAAAACACGAGTCCAGTGGAAAGGACCCAGACAGAGAAATAGATCTTTGAACTGTTCCATTTCATGCAGGTAAATGTCTGCAGCTAGGTTGAACACACCTTCATCACACCATACCGCCATTGACGGTTGGTTCAGCTGCCTGCGTACACTCTGAATGTTGGTAAGGCAGTGCCTCACAGTTGCTCGCTCGGTAATAGGTCTTGGTATGACAGGTAGGAAGCCGACACGCATCACTGGCACCATAGCAGATGAGACAAGTGTGTGCACAGCTGCCCAGATATGGGGATATCCTGCTGACAGACCTAGACGGATCAAAGAAATCAAAAACTCCTTCTTAACAGCTGCACTTCGGGCAGTTTGCATATCGAGCAACGTTGCTTGTTTGGTTTCAGGATGCAACAGCATGTCTGAAGGCATGGTAGGCCGAACTAGAGGCTTATCATGGGAAGGGACCTCTTGACAAGGCAACTTTTTCTGCAGAAATAAATCAGAGTGGCTAAGTTCTGCAGCTGATACTGGAGGTTTATGGAGGGGCTTATTCACTGTGGCATCTTGGAACAATACTAAGGCTGCATAGTGTGAACTCTCAGTACCAGAGAGTGATGATCTGTCTGCATAGTCTGAGTTGTCCATGGCTGCCATTGTGTAATCCTCCCTGGTAAAAGTACTTGGTAAGGGTGTCTCTTCTTTTTCTGAGCATTTAACAGCATAGCTAGCAAGAAGGTTACGGGCAGTTCTAATGGTCTGGTAGCTTGTACATGAACCAATTCTATTGAAGACTGTGAGAAGGCTCTTACTACGATCTCTTGCATAGAGGGCATGGCCAAGCATCATATGTAATGGAGTTTTTTTCCTTCCACTGTGGATGTTGTACACAAGCATTTGGAACAGACAGTGCAGCTGTGTACTCTTGTGATCCCTGACCCACGTCTCCTCTTGTTCCTGAGAGGGTTGTTGCTGGTCGGAAGGCAAGTCATCTTGCTGCTGTGGGAACTCTCCTTCTTCTCGGCTAATATCTTCATCCTCGAAAGGCTGGATAAGATCCTCTAGATCTTCAATACTACTTCGGAAGAGCTTGTGCTTTTCCACCTTGAATAGAGCAGCTAAGAATGTGAGAAGAGGTGCTGGCATCATTGTTCTCTCCCATGATGTCTTTAAGTCAGTGCCGTCACAGAAGCTGTCCTGCAGACCAAAGTTGACGTCCATAAGTGAGTCTCTCAACTTGCTGCCAGCCTCTCTCATTATGTCCTGATTCTTCAGCTTTATGGCTAGATCAGCAGCTGTGATATCAGAGGAAAAAAAAATCTCAGGTTCATTCACCTTACTATTTGGACTGATTGTGACTGATTCACCATAATGGGAGATGATCAACTGTTTCATATCACGGTTTTGAAAGGTGCTCGTAAGCACCTCTCCTTCTTCCAGCAGGCTCAGTGCAAATTCTACAATATCAGTCATAGTACAACAGTCTCCACTCATCAAAATTTTGTCAATGTATGGGACAGCACGTGTGAACAGCACACGCTTCATATTGTTGATGGGCAGTTTTTCCAGCTCTTCTGGTCTAACGTCACGTTCGTATTTACGCATGTAGTTTTGACGGCAGAGATTGTGGCAGAATAAATCTGCAGATACGACTGATCTGACAGAGCTGTCTTCATCGTCATTCAGTCTATCTGCAATTCTTGTAAAAACAGCATCTTTGTTGTGCCTCGCAGCATCAATGAATTTCTTAGCACTGCCATACTCACAGATTCTGAATTTGTCACATTTCTTGTGTTCGACTTTCGCGCAGATAACGCAAGGTAGTGTTCTTGGATCCTTGTCGCAGCTTGGAGGTGAACAGGGTAACACACTTTTACGAAGGGTTTTCTTAAATCCAGCAGTTTCAGAAGACGTGATTTTTGTGTGGCACACCGTAGGCTCTTCAGTTCTTGCACTCTTTTCCTCAATAGCTTTAAGCTTGGAAGAATGTGTGTAAAATTTGTAGCACTTGTTGGTATTATAGTAAACAAACATGCCACTGTCATCACTCTCCTCTTCATCCTCTGTCATCAATCTGATACGCTTTGTAACAACATCATTTCGAATTTTGGCAGCTCTTTTCATTTTTGCACGACCGGTCTTTTTACTAGTTACAGGTACTTTGTTATCTTCTTGACATATAATGCAGAGTTTTGGATTTACTATCTCCCTTTCCACTGAGGCGACCAAATTTACCCTACTTGGTCCAGGTAATGTAGAATAATTCATGATTAGCAGTGAGATGAAACTTCATGCATTCAGGAACAGCATGCACATGGTAGTGAGATGAAGCTTCATGCATTTAGGAACAACATGCGCATGGCTGAAAAGAAAAAAAAGAAACATTAGAGTTCCATTCAACATTCAGTAAATGGCAAAATTCATGCATTATTGATGACCCACACGGGTGAAGGTCAAGATGACCCTGAATGGTAAAAGAAACATAAAAAATGAATTTTCCACCCTCAGAATAGTTGGATTGGAAGTATTACATGTGTATCTACTGAAAATAATAAAAAAAAGTGAATTTTTATCACTGTTCACGGCAGCCATATTTAATTTGACCACAGCAACATTCGTGGCGCGATGGCGGACAAGCACCTCCGTGATTTGTCATGTCCAGGGACCCATTAACTAAGATCAGGTGAGAAATCCCCCCAACACCATTTTGCAAACGGGTCTCTAGGCGAGGTCCTGGATTATGTCTGGTGCTCCTATATCCTCTCTGGTCTTTCTCAGCCGGCTTTGATCCTCACTTCTCTCTTTCTCTAGCATCTCTCTCAATCATCTGGGGAAACACAGGAACATCAAAGGTGCCTAAGGAGAGGACTGCCTAGCAGAGTAACGGTATACAAGTGCCGCCATATCTGCATCTATCGTCCCTACTACATAAGCTACAAATACACACTACAGGGTCTATGTGGCTTTGATGGCTTCCTAGCATCTCTTTCTTAGCGATTTTATCTACACATTCCACTTTAATCTTGTTATTGATGCTAACTATTGACATTAAAACTTTAAACTGCATGTGAGAGAAAGCTTGGGTGTTTAGGAAAATAAATCGCCAAGGTAAAGATGCTATGAAGCTTCTTAACCCTAGAACACATACGCTAATTTTACTGCATCTTAATACATACGCTGGGTTTGATAAACCCATTTTTCGAAAAGTCATACACCTATGTGAAAATCCAAATTTAGTAAAACCAAGTACATATATAAATAATACAAGCATTGTACTTTCACTTCAACCTTATGTAAATGAGTTTGTATGATATCTTAAAGGTTAAGTAGTAACTTGAAAAAAAATTATCAAAAATGGGGAAAAATTGTGATGTAACTAAAAAAAAAATGTGGAAAATTTGAAACAGGAGCTACGGACTTCTTCACTTGCACACACACTCCTGGGTCATGGGCGCTTCAGCACATGGCACTCTAATCCTTACTGACTCACGGTGGGCCGTGGTGGAGGTAGACAAAAAATGGGGTATTTTTTTAGAGTAAAAAAATGGAGTACGAAGATTGGCAATTTTTCATGCAATCCCAGACCCTTGAAATTGAACACTACATGGTATCTGGACCTCTCTAAGGCTTTACCCAGTGATTTTGACCCCCCCCCACCCCCACAACCTTGTTTTAGGGGGTAACTAAAATAGAACTTACAATTATCAGGAAATGTCATTTCTTGAGTAGTGAATGTTATTATTTTACTACTGAAACCTCATAATTGCAAAACACAGTGGTATGCAATCCAAAATAGTTGCTATTTGTCATTTGTGGTGTATTTATGGCCGTGAGAAAAATAATTTGTTCGAATTTTCCTTGACAATTCTCAAAATCATGAGCACTTACTTGGACTCACAATCACCACAGACAGGGTAATAATGCCCCTGGCAGACAGCCTTCTGATATTTGGTGCACCGGAAGCATGTCTTCCTGTCAGTCCGAACAGGGCACTCCCGGCACTGGACAGGTGGACTCTGATTCTTAGCACCCAGTGGTGTTCATTATTTTATCAAGTTCTTCATCACTCAAAAAATGGTGAGCCATGATTTCACAGTTCACAAAGAAATATCTGTGTTCTAAGAAATATTCACTTCCTGCAAGGAAAAGCACTTTAGAAATCATACTCAAACTATTTGCTGGATATGACAAACCCTGGGTCACATATGTACGGGAGTACATACGATGGGTGTAAGATACCGAAGGGCGCCGATATGGAAATTTCCTTCGAAGAGAGCGGAGCAACACTACCTCTCCCTACTAGGGCAACACGTGGAAGGAGGGTATCTGGGTGCCCAGCCGTCTCAGACAATAACCCACTTGGTGATCACGTGATCTCGGGTACGCGTCGGGTGTGATACGCCCGCGTATGTATTAAAGGGTTAAACCACCTTTGACCCAGACGCTGATGGCTTCTCTGAGTTGCCATTTTTGCTGTCCATGGTTGCCAGCTTGTTCTGTTGGTTGTCTTCTATTGTTGCCATCTTGCCATAACAGGTTGCCATTTGTGATCCTAGGCTGCCATCTCGTCATCCTAGGGTGTCATTCGTTGTCTGCAGTTGTTTTGTTGCCATATATTGCTATGTCGCTGTCTAAGGTTGTCTTGTATTTTGCTGTTGCATCTTCTTCTTTTTGGTTGTTAGTCCTCTAAGACTGAGGGACTGGTACTCTGCAGTCGCCATCAGTTTCTGTGGAGGATATAGCAATTGGGTGAACACCTTCTTCTACCTTATGTACCACAAGCACTTGGCATACCACACGCTTTACTGTCACAGAGGTTGATGCCAGCATGGGAATGCAGCCAGTAAAGTTTTCCCTTGCTACCTAGGGTGGACTTGATGGGAGGCATGGTGTGGACTTTCTCGGTGCTGTTTTGGGGCCAGGATGGAATGGGGCTCAGATCTGAGCCAGAGCGTACAGGGCATTGTGGCTCAAAGGCTGCAACTTCTACCCTAGAGAGGGAGGGACCCAGGACACTGTCCTATCATTGGGTGTATAATGGCAGAGCAGTTGCAGTGCCAAGGTGTGTTTGAAGGATGACCCTGTAACTGTCCTGCCAGGGTGTCCTGAGGCCACTGCCACAGCCACTGGCCACAGTTTGTGGGCTATGGGTCCTTGACCCCCTGACTGGTCATGGGATTGTGTGGGTGGGCAGAGCCTATGGTCCATGCCTTCCTTTTTTTTTTTTTTTATGCTAGGAACAAGGAACCAAAGGCCACGAGCCCGCAGTAACTGTTCATTCCAAGAGAAAAACAAAAAATAAAAGTCAAGCATAAAAAGCGAACTTGAGGAATCCAAATCACCCAAAATGTTCCGAGTGGCATCTTGGAATGTAGGTAGCAGGAAGGGTAAAGATGGGGAAGTGGTGTAGACTTTGACCGGGAAGCAGGTAGACATCTGCTGCTTAGAGGAAGTTAGGTTCAGAGGGGGGTCAGCTAGGATGATTGTTGGGAAGAACTGTTGGTGCAAATTATTTTGGAGAGGAAGTCTGGACAAATATGGGGGTGTGGGCATGCTGGTCGAAGAGAAATGGGTGGAATGTTTTATGGATGTAATGAGAGTAAAACAAAAGGCTTATAGTATGGATAATAATATTGTTGGGAAAACTCCTGGTTACATTTATTTTGATGTATGTTCCACAAGTTGGGTTGGATGAAGAAATGGACAGATTTTGGTATGATTTGATTGGAGAGGTTGGTGGTATGGAGATGATGAGATTATCGTTTTGGATGGGGATTTAAATGGTCATGTGGGTGCTGCAGCTCATGGATAGGAAGGGGTGTGCAGGGAACGGGTGTATGGTGCGAGAAATGAAGGAGAAAGGATACTATACTCCGAGGAGGCAATGAACATAATTGTGTACAATATGTTTTTCTGGAAAAAAAGAGTGTAGGCTGATTCCATACGAGTTTGGAAGTAACATTGGCCTCACTGATTATTTCTTGGTCAGGAGGGTTCATTGGAGGTTAATGGAGGATGTAAAAGTTATAAAGAGTGAAGAGTGTGCGCTCCAATACAAATTAATGATATATGATATGGTGCTGAAGGAGTGACTGGTGGGGATGTGGACTTAATCACCCAGAATGAAAATAGGGGAGTTAATAAACCAAGCAGTAAGAGATGCATTCTGTAGCAAGATGAGTACAGTAGAGCGGTGGCTGAATAGGCAGGTGTTAATGAGCAGTACATAACTCTCAACATGTTCCTTTAGTTGCTGATTCTGTATGGATAGACAACAGGCCCACCAAAACAATGTTGTATGGTGGTGAGATGAGGGTGTAGAAGCCGCAATTAAGAGTAAAGAAGAATTTTCTGGTAATAGAAAATGGGTGGTAATAGAGGGGAATAGTTTGCTGCCAAGTGTAGGTCCATCAAAGGGAGTATACAGGGTAAATCTGGTCTCAGACTTTACAGTATAGCCTCAGTAGTGACGAAAGGATGAATATGGTATTTAAGGTGGCAAAACGGATGAGGAGAGAAAACGGGGATATTATAAGTGAGCAGTGTGTGAAAAACAATGAAGGAAAAGTTCTGGTGGACAGTGAGGATATTAAAGATGCTTTGAGAGCGCATATAACCGGTAACTGAATGAGGAGTTTAACTGGAACAGGGAAGGTTTGGAGTCAGTGGCTCCGGTGTTTGGCCCATGGCCTTTAATTGATGTTGCTACTGTGAGCAGAGCAACACGCAGAATGCAGTTGAGAAGGGCAGGGTGTGTGTATGGGTTGACTGCTGAAATGATGAAGACCTCAAGAGATACAGGTGTGGATTTAGTTACTGATTTGATAAATTTGATTATATATGTGCGGTCCCAGATGAGTGGCTGAAGAGTGTGACTATAAATGTGTATAAAGGGAAGCGTGAGATCATGGAAAGAGATTATAATGGCATAAACCTTTTTGACCAGATAATGGAGGTATTGATAGAATCCTGATAGGTATGATAAGGAGAAGGGTGAATATTGATGAAATGCAGTATGGGTCTATACCAGGCAGTGAAGTCATTGATGCAATATTCATTGTCCGACGGCTTCAGGAAAAATATATTGGAAAGAAAAGGGAGCTGCACTTTGTTTTGGTTGATTTAGAGAAAGCCTTTGTCAGAGTTCCTAAGGAGGTGGTGAAGTGGACAATAAGAAAGCTTGGGATCCAGGAGTGGCTGGTTAGAGCAGCTATGTCCATGTACAAGGGTGCTTGTGCCCAGGTGAGAGGTAATGGAGATTTGAGTGATAAGTTTTTCGTGAGTGCTTGTGTACATCAGGGGCCAATCTCTAGCATCTTATTGCTTATCATGGTACTTGAAGCTCTCTCATAAAACTTGACATGAAATCCGTTGGGAGATGATGAATGCTGATGATTTTGTGTTGACTGTGGTGAATGAAAAGGAGTGTGTGCAGAGAGCGTATAGGGGCTGAGGTGTGAAAGGACTGACCGTGCAGAAGAGTCTCTAGTCTCTTGAGTGTATGGAGGAGAAATGTTATTTGGGGGACATGGTGTGTGCTGCAGGTGGGGCAGGAGCTAGCTCTGTGGCTAGGACAAAGAGTGGGTGGAGGAAATTCTGGGAGCTGTTGCCTCTCATAACCGTGATAGGGCTTTCCCTCCGTGCTAAGGGTTCGTTGTATGCAGGATGTGTTAGGAGTGTAATGCTGTTTGGTAGTGAAACCTGGGCAGTAAAGTAAGAGGATAAGCTGAAACCATCCATCCATCAATCCATCATCCAATCCTACATTGTCCCATGAGGAGCATAGCATCTTGGGGCTAAACAAGTTGGCCCTGACTTTTAAGATGAAAGTGACCAGCCTCACTCATCCCTGAGTGGCATTACATGAGCAATAAACCCCAACCACTCCTTGGATATAAACCTGCACCGGCTCAATCTTACTGGAGCGCCATAATTACCCACTAGACCACCAGCCGCCAAACTTTGGTTATATGGTTACCACCCAGCGTGGTAAATGGTTTCCTGGTGTACAAGAAACCATTTGGCTTGTCACTCAATGTAGAGTCAACCACATGCAGAAGGAAGAGGAAAGAATGAAGGAAAGAAAGACAGGAGTGTAAAGTCACCCGTAGGCAGAAGGACGAAGAAAGACTGAAGGAAAGAAAGACAGAAGAAGATGGAAGGAAAGAAGGATGGAGGAGAGGCAAGGGCAGACACCTGAGTGGGGCACTACATCGAGTGAATGGATGGTGAGCGCCCCACCTACCACACACACTGTGATAATGATTAGATGGATTTGCAGTGCGTACTTGAGTGAAATGCCTGGGGGGTTAGGAATGCAACTGAAGAATTATGAGGAAGGGTGGGACTTGAATGTACTTGTATTAGTGTTGTGCTGAGAAGTGGTAGACTGTGATGGTTTGGGAATGTTGAGAGGATGGAAGATGACAGCTGGATGCGGAAGGTGAGAGGTGTGAACGTCGAGGGTAGGGTTGCGAGAGGTAGACCAAAACAGATCTGGGACGAGGTCAGTGTGTGACCTGAGGGATAAGGAACTGAATAGTGAGGCTGCTAAAGATCGAGCAGCATGGAGAGCTGCCATAAGGTGACCAAGGCTGACGCATGCAAGCATGTTGGACCCATTATAAACAAAACTAACCGATGAGCACCATATATTAGCAGACCCACCCATACACATGCACTCACACGCACACAAGTAACTAAACTAACACAACCACTTAATTCACAAGGTTACATTCAGGTGGCATAAGAGGCTTCGTAATGCCTTTTCCATTGCGATTTACTCTGAATATTACACCTTGATATCCATTTGTATGCTTTATCTCTTGTCGACGTAGTGTACATGACAATTTGAATCAACAGTAGGTGAAATGGCAATAAAAATCGATTAGGAAGAGGTACAACGACTCCTGTGCCATCTAGATGCACATCACAGCCACACTGCAGCAATTACAACAAAAACTTCTCCCACCACACCAGCATAAACATCTTGACCTCTTCTCTAAACCAACAAAATTCTTATATTCTTGCTGGTTTGTGACAACTTACGACCACCTTGGCCAGAATTCTCGTCAGATAAGAAGGCTTCCCAATACATCTCCCTAACAGATATATTTTATTTATAATACCTTATTACCATTCTCTGTTATATAGATTATTCCAAGATCGTCATACTTTGCCAAAATAACTTACAATAGGATATTAACCAGCCATATCTCAAAACAAGTCACTAAGGAAGACTTGCTGGGAGTTTCCTTAACCGACGAGAATGCCAGTGACGTAATTTATCTTCATCCTTGCTGTCTTGAGGCCAGTTTATTCGGGCTAAGAGAGCAACAGTGAAGGTTAATGAAGGCTGTGGCTGATATTTTCGTCGTTAAAGAAGCCCTCTAACACCATTTCCCATGCGATTTATTTTGCTCTTTACTTCTTACTCTCCTTTTTCTGGGTTATACAAACTCTTCAAAAATAGCCATACTTTGCATAAGTAACGTACAAAACGATATTAGTCAGCCGTATTGAAAAATAGCTCGGTAAGGAAGAGGTTGTTAGGGAGCTTCCTTAACCGACCAGAATACGATCCTGTATCTAACTCCTTCAGTTCGAATAATTTCCTTCAAGCTGAATAAAATCGTCCAGAGATAAACAATGCATTAAGAGGGCACTAAGGTTACACTATGAAAGGACAATATTATTTTTGATAACTCCAAACGATTTTATGCAGCTCAAATTTATCGAACAGGAGGGTTTAGATATAGGCACGTATTCTCGTCTGGTATGGGAGCTTCCTAGCACTTCTTCCACAGGAAAATATTTTCTTTGGATATACGAGGCTAATATCATTTTGTCTTTATGCTGAGCACGGCGACATTAGAATCATTTATATAACACACAAGAGGATAGCAAGGTGTAATAAGTAAAACAAATTGTTCAGGGAGAGTTGTTAGGGAGCTTCCTTACCCTAAGCAAAACGGGCCAAAAGGTAACATTGTCAATTAAAAAAAAAAAAAAAAAGAGGAGGAGGAGGAGGAGGAGGCTAGGAACAACGATATAGTATTATCATGTTCACTCCAGGTTATTATATCGAATTTCGGAGAAAGCGGTTTGTTTTTGGAATGAAATGAGTGCTGGGGGGAGAGGGAAGTAGAAAAAAAGTTGAAGGTTAACGCTGAAGAGACAGTGGAGGCAGCAGTGATGCTAGAAGGAGGTGGTGGCAGCAGTGATGGTGGGGAGAGGTGGGGACAGCAGTGATGCTGGGGGGAGGTGGGGACAGCAGTGATGCTTGGGGGAAGTGGGGACAGCAGTGATGCTAGGAGGAGGTGAGGACATCAGTGATGCTGAGGGAAGGTGGTGGCAGCAGTGATGCTGGGGGAGGTGGGGACAGCAGTGATGCTAGAAGGAGGTAGGGACAGCAGTGATGCCGGAAGGAGGTGAGGACAGCAGTGATGTTGGGGGGAGGTGGGAACAGCAGTGATGCTGGGGGAGGTGAGGACATCAGTGATGCTGGGGGGAGGTGGGGACAGCAGTAATGGTGGAGGGAGGTGGGGACAGCAGTGATGCTAGGAGGAGGTGGGGACAGCAGTGATGCTGGGGGAAGGTGGGGAAAGCAGTGATGCTAGGAGGATGTGGGGACAGCAGTGATGCTGGGGGAAGGTGGGGACAGCAGTGATGCTGGGGGGAGGTGGGGACAGCAGTGATGCTGGGGGGAGGTGGGGACAACAGTGATGCTGGGGGGAGGTGGGGACAGCAGTGATGCTGAGGGGAGGTGGGGACAGCAGTGATGCTGAGGGAAGGTGAGGACAGCATTGATGTTGGGGGGAGGTGGGGACAGCATTGATGCTAGGAGGAGGTGGGGACAGCAGTGATGCTGGGGGGAGGTAGGGAAAGTAGTGATGCTGGAGAGGACGTGAGGACAGCAGTGATGCTGGGGGGAGGTGGGGACAGCAGTGATGTTGGGGGGAGGTAGGGAAAGTAGTGATGCTGGGGGGAGGTGGAGACAGCAGTGATGCTAGGAGGAGGTGGGGACAGCAGTGATACTGGAGGGAGGTGGGGAAAGCAGTGATGCTGGAGGGGAGGTGGGGACAGCAGTGATGCTGGAGGGAGGTGGGGACAGCAGTGATGCAGGGGGGAGGTGGGGACAGCAGTGATGCTGGAGGGAGGTGGGGACAGCAGTGATGCTGGGGGGAGGTGGGGACAGCAGTGATGCTGGAGGGAGGTGGGGACAGCAGTGATGCTGGGGGGAGGTGGGGACAGCAGTGATGCTGAGGGAAAGTGAGGACAGCATTGATGCTGGGGGGAGGTGGGGACAGCATTGATGCTAGGAGGAGGTGGGGACAGCAGTGATGCTGGGGGGAGGTAGGGAAAGTAGTGATGCTGGAGAGGAGGTGGGGACAGCAGTGATGCTGGGGGGAGGTGGGGACAGCAGTGATGCTGGGGGGAGGTAGGGAAAGTAGTGATGCTGGGGGGAGGTGGAGACAGCAGTGATGCTAGGAGGAGGTGGGGACAGCAGTGATACTGGAGGGAGGTGGGGAAAGCAGTGATGCTGGAGGGGAGGTGGGGACAGCAGTGATGCTGGAGGGAGGTGGGGACAGCAGTGATGCAGGGGGGAGGTGGGGACAGCAGTGATGCTGGAGGGAGGTGGGGACAGCAGTGATGCTGGGGGGAGGTGGGGACAGCAGTGATGCTGGAGGGAGGTGGGGACAGCAGTGATGCTTGGGGGAGGTGGGGACAGCAGTGATGCTGAGGGAAGGTGAGGACAGCATTGATGCTGGGGGGAGGTGGGGACAGCATTGATGCTAGGAGGAGGTGGGGACAGCAGTGATGCTGGGGGGAGGTAGGGAAAGTAGTGATGCTGGAGAGGAGGTGGGGACAGCAGTGATGCTGGGGGGAGGTGGGGACAGCAGTGATGCTGGGGGGAGGTAGGGAAAGTAGTGATGCTGGGGGGAGGTGGAGACAGCAGTGATGCTAGGAAGAGGTGGGGACAGCAGTGATACTGGAGGGAGGTGGGGAAAGCAGTGATGCTGGAGGGGAGGTGGGGACAGCAGTGATGCTGGAGGGAGGTGGGGACAGCAGTGATGCTGGGGGGAGGTGGGGACAGCAGTGATGCTGGAGGGAGGTGGGGACAGCAGTGATGCTGGGGGGAGGTGGGGACAGCAGTGATGCTGGAGGGAGGTGGGGACAGCAGTGATGCTGGGGGGGAGGTGGGGACAGCAGTGATGCTAGGAGGAGATAGGGACAGCAGTGATGCTGGGGGGAGGTGGGGACAGCAGTGATACTGAGGGAAGGTGAGGACAGCATTGATGCTGGAGGGAGATGGGGACTGCAGTGATGCTGGGGAGAGGTGGGGACAGCAGTGATGCTGGGGGAAGGTCGGGACAGCAGTGATGCTGGGGGAAGGTGGTGGCAGCAATGATGCTAGGAGGAGATAGGGACAGCAGTGATGCTAGGAGGAGATAGGGACGGCAGTGATGCTGGGAGGAGGTGGGGACAGCAGTGATCCTGGGGGAGGTAGGAACAGCAGTGATGTTGGGGGGAGGTGAGGACAGCAGAGATGCTAGGAGGAGGTTGGGACAGCATTGATGCTGGGGGAAGGTGGGGTCAGCAGTGATGCTGCGGGAGGTTGGGGCAGCAGCGATGCTGGGGAAAGGTTGGGATAGCAGTGATGGTGGGGGGAGGTGGGGACATCAGTGACGCTGGGGGAGGTGGGGACAGCAGTGATGCTGGGGGGAGGTGGGGGCAGCAGTGATGCTGGGGGGAGATGGGGACAGCAGTGATGCTGTTAGAAAGTTGTGGCAGCAATGATACTGGGGGATGGTGGGAACAGGAGTGATGCTAGGAGGTGAGGACAGCAGTGATGCTGGCGGAAGGTGTGAACAGCAGTGATGCTGGGGGGAGGTGGGAACAGCAGTGATGCTGGAGGGAGGTGGTGGCAGCTGTGATGCTGGGGGGAGGTGGGGACAGCAGTGATGCTGGGGGAAGGTGGTGGCAGCAGTGATGCTACGAGGGGGTAGAGAAAGCATTGATGCTGGGGGGATGTGGGGACAGAAGTGATATTAGGAGAAGGTAGGGACAGCAGCGTTGATGCTCGGGAGAGGTGGAGACAGAAGTGATGCTAGGTGGAGGTGAGGACAGTACTGATGCTGTGGGGAGGTGGGGACAGCAGTGATGCTGGGAGGAGGTAGGGACTGCAGTGATGCTAGGAGGAGGTGGGGACAGCAGTGATGCTGGGGGGAGGTGGGGAAAGTAGTGATGCTGGAGGGGAGGTGGGGACAGCAGTGATGCTGGGGGGAGGTGGTGACAGCAGTGATGCCTGGGGGAGGTGGGGACAGCAGTGATGCTGGAAGGAGGTGGGGACAGCATTGATGCTGGGGGGAGGTGGGGACAGCAGTGATGCTTAGAGGAGGTGAGGACAGCATTGATGCTGGGGGGAGGTGGGGACTGCAGTGATGCTGGGGGGAGGTGGGGACAACAGTGATGCTGGGGGGAGGTGGGGACAGCAATGATGCTGGGGGGAGGTGGGGACAGCAGTTATGCTGAGGGAAGGTGAGGACAGCATTGACGCTGGGTGGATGTGGGGACAGCAGTGATGCTAGGAGGCGGTGGGGACAGCATTGATGCTGGGGGGAGGTAGGGAAAGTAGTGATGCTGGAGGGGAGGTGGGGACAGCAGTGATGCTAGGAGGAGGTAGGGACAGCAGTGGTGCTGGGAGGAGGTGGGGACAGCAGTGATGCTGGAGGGGAGGTGGGGACAGCAGTGATGCTGGAGGGGAGGTGGGGACAGCAGTGATGCTGGGGGGAGGTGGGGACAGCAGTGATGCTTGGGGGAGGTGGGGACAGCGGTGATGCTGGAGGGAGGTGGGGACAGCAGTGATGCTGGGGGAAGGTGGGGACAGCAGTGATGCTGGGGGGAGGTGGGGACAGCAGTGATACTGAGGGAAGGTGAGGACAGCATTGATGCTGGGGGGAGATGGGGACTGCAGTGATGCTGGGGAGAGGTGGGGACAGCAGTGATGCTGGGGGAAGGTCGGGACAGCAGTGATGCTGGGGGAAGGTGGTGGCAGCAATGATGCTAGGAGGAGATAGGGACAGCAGTGATGCTGGGAGGAGATAGGGACAGCAGTGATGCTGGGAGGAGGTGGGGACAGCAGTGATGCTGGGGGGAGGTGGGAACAGCAGTGATGTTGGGGGGAGGTGAGGACAGCAGAGATGCTAGGAGGAGGTTGGGACAGCATTGATGCTGGGGGAAGGTGGGGTCAGCAGTGATGCTGGGGAAGGTGGGGACATCAGTTATGCTGGATGGAGGTGGGGACAGCAGTGATGCTGAATGGAGGTGGGGACAGCAATGATGCTGGGAGGAGGTGGGGACATCACTGATGCTGGGGGAGATGGTGGCAGCAGTGATGCTGGGGGAGGTGGGGACAGCAATAATGCTGGGGGGAGGTGGGGAGATCAGTGAAGCTGGGGGAGATGGTGGGAGCAGTGATGCTGGGAGAGGTGATGACAGTAGTGCTGCTGGGGGAGGTAAGGACAGCAGTGATGCTGGGGAGAGGTGGGGACAGCAGTAAAGCGGGAGAGGGAGATGGGGACAGCAGTAAAGCTGGAGGGGAAGGTGGTATGGCAGGAGTAAAGTTGCAGGGAGAGGTGGTGGCAGCAGTAAAGTTGAAGGGGAAGGTGGTATTGCAGAAGTAAAGTTGTAGGGAGAGATGGTGGCAACAGTAAATTTAGAGAGAAAGGTGGTGGCAGCAGTGAAGTTGGAGGGGAAGGTGGCAGGGCAGCAGTAAAGTTGGACGGGGAGGTGGTAGGGCAGCAGTGAAGTTGGAGGGGAAGGTGGCAGGGCAGCAGTAAAGTTGGACGGGGAGGTGGTAGGGCAGCAGTGAAGTTGGAGGGGAAGGTGGTAGGGCAGCAGTGAAGTTGGACGGGGAGGTGGTAGGGCAGCAGTGAAGTTGGAGGGGAAGGTGGTAGGGCAGCAGTAAAGTTGGACGGGGAGGTGGTAGGGCAGCAGTGAAGTTGGAGGGGAAGGTGGCAGGGCAGCAGTAAAGTTGGACGGGGAGGTGGTAGGGCAGCAGTAAAGTTGGAGGGGAAGGTGGTAGGGCAGCAGTAAAGTTGGACGGGGAGGTGGTAGGGCAGCAGTGAAGTTGGAGGGGAAGGTGGCAGGGCAGCAGTGAAGTTGGAGGGGAAGGTGGTAGGGCAGCAGTAAAGTTGGAGGGGAAGGTGGTAGGGCAGCAGTAAAGTTGGACGGGGAGGTGGTAGGGCAGCAGTGAAGTTGGAGGGGAAGGTGGCAGGGCAGCAGTGAAGTTGGAGGGGAAGGTGGTAGGGCAGCAGTAAAGTTGGAGGGGAAGGTGATAGGGCAGCAGTAAAGTTGGAGGGGAAGGTGGTAGGGCAGCAGTAAAGTTGGAGGGGAAGGTGGTAGGGCAGCAGTAAAATTGGAGGGAGAGATGGGGGTAACATTAAAATTGGAGGGGGTGGTGGGGGTAGCAGTAAAGTGGGAAGGGGAGGTGAAGCACTGTGGTGGGGGTAATTTGGTAAAAGTAGGAAGTGAGAGAGAGAGAGAGAGAGAGAGAGAGAGAGAGAGAGAGAGAGAGAGAGAGAGAGAGAGAGAGAGAGAGAGAGAGAGATTATCTTCTATTTTTCCTACTACCACTGTCCTGTCGGTTTTATTGAGCGTAGCGAAATCCTCTGGTTACTAAAAGTTTCATTCAGCCCTTCCTATTCCAAAAGTCTGCAATATCCTGATGGGAATAAAATCGTCTGCGATACGAAGAATATAATTATACTGGTGATGGGGATGAAGGGATTAGCAGGTATGGAAGTGTGTATGGCAATGAAAATATTTATGAACGGAGATGTTTAAAAATGAATGAATGAATGTGTGTATGTGAGCATGTATCCGTGTTTGTGTATGTATACGTATGTATTTACGTGTACAGTCTGCGTGTATTCATGTGTATATGGAGATGTTCATAAATATATGACAGTGCAGGTATATGTGTTTGTTTGTCTATGTGCATTTGAGTATGTGTATGTATGTAAGTACGGACTGATATGCATACAAAATGTAGTATTTATATAGGTGTGTGTATGCATGTGCTCTTATATGTATGTGTACTATATATGCGTCTGCACTGTTGTGTTTGCATCTACTTGTGTATTATGTATGTATGCTTTCATGTATGTACGTACAGTATATTATGTACCTTACTTAGGCATGCAAAATATGGATTTATATATGATTAATACGTGCACGTTGTATGTACGTATGTACGGTACTTACGCATGAATGTATGCCAATGTATATGTGGGTATATATGAAATGGCCATGTGTGAGAAAGTGTATGTGAATGTGTATGTGTAGTTATATACGTGAAGGTACTTTTCCATGTGCATGTATGCACGTATGTGTGTGCATGATTGTGTGTACGTGTACATTTGTATATGCATGAATGTTTAAATATTTAAACATTTACTCAAACATGTCAGTGCTTATGAGTATGTTTACACATTGATCCATGCATGTATGATCTGCTGTTATGTATGCATGTGTGTGCATGCATACATGTGCAGGTGTGCTAGCGTGTGGTCAGTGCGCGTAGGCGAGTTTACGTGCTTGATTGTGTGTCAGTGTGTGTGCACATATACAGTATGTCAATGTGTTCATGTGTGTGAGTGTGCGACTGTTTAAAAATACTGTACTTCAAACGGTACGTTAAAGAAAAACTATGAACTTTATTTTGCCAAAGGTAGGTAATAAATTATGCCTAAAAGGCAAAAAATGCCTTGGACTAATCTAAAGAAGTAAAATCCTTTCAAAATTAACCAAAAGCAAGATCCACCTGCAGTGTAAAGTATCTGCATGTACAATCAAGTAGAATAACCTTACCTCTGAGTGGTGGTGGTGGTGGTGGTGGGAAGGGTTGTGATGGTCGGGGTGGTGATAGTTGTGGTTATAGTGCTTCTTCCCAACTTCAGCTGTGTCTTCTGTGCTCCTGTCTTGTCTTTATCCCCTTGTCTTCTCTCTTGTCATCCTCAACTCATCAGGCCCAAATCAATCTTTAAAAATATAATCAAATTAATACAGGCTCTTTAGACAGCTAATAGGAACAGAGTAGTCTCCATTTTCTGTTCCAAGAAAATATTGGGAAATGTAAACGTTCTGGTACTTTAACATTCTGTCATCACAACACCATCATTATTTTACTGAGGTGGGAAAGTCGCTGAAATAATAACACGGATATAATAATGGTGATGATGATGGTGATGGAGGTGGTGATGGTGATAAGGGTAGTGGTGATAGAGGTGGTGGTAGTGGTGGTGACGGGGGTGGTGGTGTGGTAGTGGTGGTGATAGGGGTGGTGTGGTGAGGTTTGGTGGTAGTGGTGGTGGTAGTGGTGGTGGTAGTGGTGGTGATAGGGGTGGTGTGGTGGTAGTAGTGGTGATCGGGTGGTGTGGTGGTGATGTTTGGGGTGGTGTGATGATGATGATGGGGTGGTGGTGGTGATAGGGGTGGTGTGGTGGTGATGGGAGTGGTGATAGGGTAGTGAGATGGTGATGGGGTGGGGATGTTTGGGGTGGTGTGATGATGATGATGATCGGGGTGGTGTTGATGGGGGTGGTGGTGGTGGTGGTAGTCGTGATAGGGTGGTGGTGGTGGTGGTGGTGGTAGTCGTGATAGGGTGGTGGTGGGGTGGTGGTGGAATAGTGGTGATGGGGTTGTGGAGTGGTGGTGGTGGTGATGAGGTGATGGTGGGGTGGTGGTGGTGATGGGGTGATGGTGTGGTGGTGGTGATGGAGTGGTGGTGGAGATGGAGTGGTGGTGGTGATGGGACGGTGGTGTTGATGGGGTGGCGGTGGTGGTGGTTGTGGTGATGGGGTGGTGGTGATGGGGTGGTGGTGTGGTGATGGTGATACGGTGGTGGTGTGGTGATGGTGATAGGGTGGTGGTGTGGTGATGGTGTGGTGATGATGATAAGGTGGTAGTGGTGGGGTGGTGGTGTGATGGTGGTGTAGTGGTGGTGGTGGGATGGTGGTGGGATGGTGGTGGGGCGGTGGTATTGATAGGGTGGTGGTGTGGTGGTATTGATGGGGTGGTGGTGTGGTAGTATTGATGGGATGATGGTGGTATTGATGGGGTGGTGATGGGGTGGTGTTGTGGTGGTGATGGGGTGGTGTTGTGGTGGTGATGGGGTGGTGGTGATGGGGTGGTGGCCTGGTGGTATTGATGGGGTGGTGGTGGTGATGGGGTGGTGGTATTGATGGGGTGGTGGTGGTGATGGATTGGTGTCACGAATCAAATTCGCGACATTTCCCTTTTGTGAGAAGCCACGAACTATTAGTGGAAAACTCACTGTTTATCGTTCAGTTAACCGCTCATTCGGACGGAAGCTTTGTCAAATCAATTTTTCATTGTCATACGTGATCGTCTCTGTGTGAGACATTAGCGCTTCCGCTGAGCGATTTGTTTTGGGCGCGTTTCGCTCACTTGATCGTTAGAAAAATGCGGCCTACTGCTCCCCCTTTTTCCCACGACTTAGTCCAGTTGTTGCTGTGACGGAGAGAGGTCCTGTGCCAGCAGTGTGAGAGGTCAGCTAGTACCCAAACTCCACAGTTCTTCAGTACTCCCATCCTTAGTTCAGCTTTGGGTGATACGCAGCATTCATCGACTAGTATTTCCTTCTTGTATTTCCCTAGTCTTAAGAGTTTAATTAAGGTGTTTTTTTTCTAGGCGTAAGGATTTAGCTTTTGCGTGAGTGAGTGAGTGCGATCTCATTAATTTGATTTTGAATTGTAACGTTAAATTTATTTTTTGTAATCAATAAATTTAACAGTTCTTTTTCTTGAGCTTAATGTAAAGTAAACTCTTGTTTCATTTCTCCATAATTAAGCTTATTTCCCACATAGCTCCTAGCTTGCATAGACGTTTTACTATTCATAACTGGTACTTAGACCAGTCTTGTTGTATTAACTTAAAATCCGTTGTGCCACCTAGGAGTTAAGCATCAGCAAGAACCTGATATTATTATTAGTATTAGTTATTTATTGTCAGGGGTGAAGTAACTTTCTCCAGAGGCTAACAGTACTAATTCAGCATTTGTGAGTAATTGGTCTCTGCTGTGTACTGTTGAGAAAGTTTATAAATTCTCGTTCTTAGAGAATCGTGTGAAGAAGCAGCGTAAAGTAATCAATGCTTGATGTAGCAAGACAATCATTGTCCCTGCTCTTTGATATTATTGAATATTAATATCAATTAAATAATATTTAAGCATTTATTTTAAAAACTCCGTGATATTATTAAAAACCCCGTGACAATTGGCGACCTCATTCCAGGATATTAACTCCTAGCTACAAAGCTATTCACGAGATAGTGCTCACTTTTTCATATTTAGGAATTTATCATTAAAGTTTATAGGCACAAGTTTACTGGTGGTTACCGTTGATTTAGCAAGTGAATTTTTGCTTTATTAATCAATAGAGTACTTAACTCTAGTTTATTCTTGGTAACGCCAGACGATTTTATTCGCTCCTGGGAAGTCGCCGTACCCATTGTGTTTATTATTGAGTCTTCCCAGTCATTTACATTTTTGATTTATTCTTTGCCAGTTAACTAGATAAGACTGGTCACCACTAGCTTGTGTCTGTATTCTTTATTTGTGTTACTAGCATTTGTTTGCGAAGCAGTCAGTACTCAGTTTCGGTTTACTTAATAAATTAGCGCCATGGCTACCACTGTATTTTTACAGGAAGCCAAAGAAATGGGTCTTTCGGACCCAACCGAAATTAAAGAGTATATACTCTCACGGCATAATCAGGAGCAGCAGCGCGAGAACGATGCCCGTGAAGAGCGTAAGATTCAGCGCGAATACGAGCGAGAACAGCGCGAACAACGTGAAAGAGAGCGTGAGAAAGAGCGCGAATACGAGCGTGAACAGCGCGAATACGAGCGTGAACAACGAGACAGAGAACGAGAGCACGAACGTGCCGAGCGAGAAGCACGTGAAAAACACGAATATGAAATGCTGAAGCTCAAGCGAGATTCCTTGGCTTCAGATACATCTGGTGCAGTTGGTCCAAGCTCCACGAGCGTTGCCCCTGCACATGTCCTGGCGACCCCACGCATCAAGCTTCCTTCATACAAGGAAAGCGAGCGAATCGAGCCGTATATAGCTCGTTTTGAGGACATGGCAGACATGTATCAACTGGATGAGGCAGCTAAGCGGCTTCAGTTTCTTAGCCTATTTGAGGGCCCTGCCCTCGATATTCTCCACAGAATTCGTGGAGACAATCTCACATATGAGATGATGAAAGCTGCACTCATTAAGGCGTATGGTCTCACAGTAGACGACGCCAAAGTTCAGTTCATGCAAGCTCGTCTTCAAGACAAGGAGACAGCTGTTCAGTTCCTTGATCGTCTCACAGCTTACTTAAATGAGTGGATGGAGAAAGATGAAACTCCTTCCACGCATGAGGGGATAATTGACCTTATGCTGCGTACACAGCTAGAGAGGTCGTGGCCTGCTGAGCTCATAGCACAGCTTAAGATCTGCCAGGTGAAAGATGCCAGCCAAATGGCAGAAAAGGCTGACGCATTCTTTACTGCATACGGGTATCAAACTCGTAAGCAAAACACCTGGAACAAAAAACCTGATAAATCTGGGAAACCGTCTCAGATTGAACCCCAGCAAAAAGGCCATTCTCAGAATAATGGCCAAGGTCCAAAACCGCAGTGGAAGGACCAGGGGCAAAACACTCAGAAACCTGAGAGGAAGAGGTACAACAGGTACCCTAACCAGCAGCAGTATCAGCCACGCAACCGACCGTCGGGACAAACTTTTTCACCACCAGCTCAAAAGAGGCAGGAAGCGAATGCAGCCTTCATTCCTCAGCAGCAGCACGGTGGTCACGTCCCTACCAGTATGGGTACTCCCCCACAGTTCACTAGTCCCACAGTGACAGTGAACCCCCCTCCACAGATGGCCAATGTTCCATCTTCCCAATATGGTCCTCAAGGCACAATGTTTGCCGCATCAATTCAGCAGCCTCATGAGTGGCTAGCTGCTTCCTCCACAGGCCCTCCCACAGGTGACAGTACCTTCCTTGTTCAGCCAGGGTTTGTGGGAGGCATTCCTGTGAAGGTTCTGAGAGACAATGGTTCCTCAGGTTGCTCTGTTAAGCAGAGTTTAGTTCGTCCTGAGCAGTACACAGGTCGACAGATCCATGCAAACCTTATTGATGGATTAGTGAGATTGTTCCCTGAGGCATGTATCCAGGTGGCATCTCCATTTTATACTGGTACGACACTTGCAGTTGTCATGCCAGAACCTTTATTTGACCTCATCATTGGAAATATTTATGGAGTCAAGGATAGTTGCTCCGATGATGACGCTACTCAGACTTCGGCTGCTGTGGTAACACGAGCCATGGCTGAGGCTCCAGATTGTCACCCCAGTGATCATTGAATCGTCGCAAGATCTGATGTGTAGTCAACTTGTTGTACAAGAACAACATTCTGACCCGACACTTGCTGCCGTGCGGAACAAACAAAAGGGTCGAGTGATTAAGTATTCACGGGGAGGTCGAGCCAAGTTCCTTCGCAAACAAGGACGGCTCTACCGTGAGTCACGAACACCCAAGGGCGAGGTTCGACTGCAGTTTGTCATCCCCGCCAAGTACCGCCTAGCAGTGTTACAATGGGGTCATTGTTCAGCCTCAGGAGGTCACATGGGGAAAAGGAAGACCCAGGGCCGTATCCGAGCTGACTTTTCTGGCCATGGATGGGACGAGATATAGATAGTTTTGTCCGTTCATGCAGTGTGTGCCAAAGTATCACCACTAATCAGGGACATGCCCTTCCTGTGCCATTTGTAACCACACCCGTAATCTCTGAGACAGTTGAGAGACAGGGTAGTGGTGAAGTGGGTGCACACCTGATGTCTCGCCCATTGGCCCCACAGGACACATTATGTCCAGGGCCTGTACATACATATTATGTACCGTAAGTTAAGGGAGAAGACTGGGCGAATAATATTTCACCAGGGTTTCCAGCTTTTATTTGAGGATTCTCAGCTCCCCGATACTAATATAAGTACTGTAGGTTAAGGGGGAAGTGAGAACTCCGGCAGAGGCGACTTGAGGCTATGGAAGACCCGAGTTTGCACAAGGATTCTCAGCTCTCTGATACTAATATAAGTACTGTAGGTTAAGGCACAGGTTGAGGACCCGTGTGCGGTTCGAGGCTATGGAAGACCCGAGTTTGCACAAGGATTCTCAACTTGCCGACACTAATCATGTGCTATAATTAATGGCGACCTCGAATGTACGAAGCTTAGGCTGTCACTTGTATTTTTCGGCCAGAGCGTATTTTTCGTAGCATGTACTGATTGCTAGGCAGAGAGAGTAATTGTAACTTAATAAGAATTTTGTCTCACTGACACTTTTGATGCTCCACCTTAATTGGTTTTGCAGGTACAGCAATGGGTGTAGCAGTTTTGCTGTGCGGCCCAGCTGATCGTCTGCCGCACGCTGCCGCCTCTTCTCCTCTGCCTTCGTCGTCGTCATATTATTATTTATTGTGTCATTTTACACATAGGTACAGTCACACTACAACTGTCACACCTACACCGTGTATTACATACACCACACTACATAACAATTAGTTGTCAGTGTAAATGTAGCGAATTTTCGCTCAGTTGACCTGAGTACAGGATTTTCACCGTCATCACGGAGTTTTTCCCTCAAGCTTGCTTCTATTAACGTAAATACGAGTTTTTTTTGTTTTTTTTTTCGCTCACTGGTGACTGTGACTTTCTCCTGTAGCAGGATAGCACACACACCACAGTGTGAATCTTGTGTGAATGACTTAGGATGTGTACATATATATATATATATATATATATATATATATATCCACAAATTTTTTCCCATAAGGAAAAAATTTAATTTTGTAGGGGCATAATGTCACAAATCAAATTCGCGACCTTTCCCTTTTGTGAGAAGCCACAAACTATTAGTGGAAAACTCACTGTTTATCGTTCAGTTAACCGCTCATTCGGACGGAAGCTTTGTCAAATCAATTTTTCATTGTCATACGTGATCGTCTCTGTGTGAGACATTAGCGCTTTAGCTGAGCGATTTGTTTTGGGCGCGTTTCGCTCACTTGATCGTTAGAAAAATGCGGCCTACTGCTCCCCCTTTTTCCCACGACTTAGTCAGTCCAGTTGTTGCTGTGACGGAGAGAGGTGCTGTGCCAGCAGAGTGAGAGGTCAGCTAGTACCCAAACTCCACAGTTCTTCAGTACTCCCATCCTTAGTTCAGCTTTGAGTGATACGCAGCATTCATCGACTAGTATTTCCTTCTTGTATTTCCCTAGTCTTAAGAGTTTAATTAAGGTGTTTTTTTTTCTAGGCGTAAGGATTTAGCTTTTGCGTGAGTGAGTGAGTGCGATCTCATTAATTTGATTTTGAATTGTAACGTTAAATTTATTTTTTGTAATCAATAAATTTAACAGTTCTTTTTCTTGAGCTTAATGTAAAGTAAACTCTTGTTTCATTTCTCCATAATTAAGCTTATTTCCCACATAGCTCCTAGCTTGCATAGACGTTTTACTATTCATAACTGGTACTTAGACCAGTCTTGTTGTATTAACTTAAAATCCGTTGTGCCACCTAGGAGTTAAGCATCAGCAAGAACCTGATATTATTATTAGTATTAGTTATTTATTGTCAGGGGTGAAGTAACTTTCTCCAGAGGCTAACAGTACTAATTCAGCATTTGTGAGTAATTAGTCTCTGCTATGTACTGTTGAGAAAGTTTATAAATTCTCGTTCTTAGAGAATCGTGCGAAGAAGCAGCGTAAAGTAATCATTGCTTGATGTAGCAAGACAATCATTGTCCCTGCTCTTTAATATTATTGAATATTAATATCAATTAAATAATATTTAAGCATTTATTTTAAAAACTCCGTGATATTTAAAAACCCCGTGACAATTGGTGTTGATGGGATGGTGTGGTGGTGATGGAGTGGTGGTATGGTGGTGATGGGGTGGTGGTGTGGTAGTGGTGATGTGGTGATGGGGTGATGGTGATGGGGTGATGGTGGTGATGGGGTGGTGGTGGTGATGGGATGATGGTGGTGGTGATGGGATGGTGGTGGTGATGGGATGGTGGTGGTGATGGGGTGGTGGTGGTGGTGGTGATGGGGAGGTGGTGATGTTAGGAGGGTGATGATGTGGTTGTGGTGGCTGTGGTAGAGGTGGAGGTGACTGTGGTGGTATGGCAGCTGCTGTGTTCCTCTGTCCCATGTCGTCCTGTCTTTGTCTTCTGCTCTGTTGTCTCGTCTTGACCTCACTTCTTTAGCTATCCTGGTCAAAACTTATCTGAAAAAGAACGTGGAATTGGTAACGGAAAGTATCAGTAGCAGTAATAATCATAACAATAATAATAACAATTGTAATAGCAATAACAATAATAGTAATGAGTGATAAGTCCATCCATCCATCCATCATCCAAAACTATACTGCCCCATGAGGAGCGTAAGAGCCCGGGGCTAGGCAAAATTGTAATAAAAGTAAAAACTGCAACAGTAATAGGAGTAATGATAGTAACTGCACTAATACCAATAGGAGAATAGGGCAAATGTACATTTTACTTTCAGCAGGAAAAGGACCTTACGATTTCCATCCTTAATACTCTAATTTGTTTTCTGCATTTTTCTGACATTTTTCATGGTGGCAAACAATTTTTTTTCTTTTTTTTCTGCTTGTCATCACATTCCTCATGCCTCATCGACGTTTGTAATGGCGCGTACTAAAAATTACTTGAATCTTGGTTAAGTTAGAGTAGGTTAAATTACTAAGTTAGGTTAAGTTAAATTGCTGGGTTAGGTTACATTACATTAGGTAAAAAATATAAGGTTTGGAGGAGGTACTAAAAGGCGCCCGGGACATGTTGAAGTAAGTGTCCGCCATTACACTCGAGAAACAGTTGATTACAGAGGAAGGAACATGGCTAAAAGTTATAGGTAAAGAAATTTAACGAGAAACACTTATATACCACCCCCAAAATAACCGGAAAAATACGGGGAAGAACTGATCTTGTTACGGGAGAATCTTAATCATAGCAACAGTAACAAAACAACAGTAATAACAGTAACAATGGCAATTGCAATAGCTGTACAACCAACAGTAATCATAGTGATCATAGCTACAATATCACATTCTACAAGGAGCACTAGCAAGTGGTCTAAGGGCCCTGTGTCCTTGGCCATTGACATATTACTACATAATTATATAGTCATAGTTTTCAGAATAAGTCACTAAGTAAGAGTTGCTACGAGGCCACCTAGATTTTTTTTTTTTTTAAATAACAGAACGGAGGAAGGAAAAACAAGTGAATAAAAAAAATAATCCATACACCATATTACTGGTGTCCTCTGTTCATAAAATATCTGTAACAGTTAGCCTTGAACAGATGTGGGTTGAAATTTGGAGGGAAACAACTCTGGGGAAGCGAGTTCCAGAGAGATGCTGTTCGGGGAATGAAAGAATTCTGATGGGCAGAAGTTCTGCAATATGGTTGAGTGACATTCCAGTCATCAGTGCTACCAGATGCCCGTGTAGCACGAGGGAGGGCATGGAGAGGTGGCACCATGGACGCAACTTCGTCTGAGCATTTGAAAAAAAAAAAAAAAAAAAAAAAAAAAAAAATGAAATGAAACAAAAGCATTCGGGTGCCTATGTAATACCAGGCAAAATTCTATCCCACCGGTTGACACCGGTGTAACGGTAGAGAATTTACTAACCCCACCGTTATTGTTCATCCAGGGTAATGACGGGTATTTATAATCTTACCTGTTGTTGGTACTGATCAACTCATCCATGGATAATACAGGTGGTACTCGACTTAGTATAATAGTTGATAGTAATTTAAGAAATATTGTGGTAGCGTTTGTAGTTTTTGGCCGAGCCTAGATTTAGTCAGTACCACAGGTGGTCGTCGTTCCCACAGCGAAGGAATCTTGAATTGGAAGGGGAGTGAATTTGGCTTGAGGACTTCATTCTCTTGATTAGGTACACCAAGAAAGAAAAATGATAGATACTTTACTCTACTTTAATAACTTTATGCTGGTTTTCAAAAAAAACATTGTTAATTACATGACCCTTTGTAGTATGAAAGAAGATTGTACATTAAAACCGGGGTTTGGATGATCATTCCTACAACATCGTCACCAGGCGAAAACGATTTGATACATTCAAACGATTTATGAGGTCATTGTACCTTACTTTCCTTTTGTCAGTTACTCTTGGGCTCGACAATAGCCCCAAGACAGGGACCTTTTTACGAGCATGGGTCATCTTTTCGGGCTGGCATAGCCTCGAACCAATAAGAGTTATTACTCGTGTTCATTTTCGTTCATATAATATACTCTCATCATGTAATTCTCTAGAATCCACTATCAGTTCAGGATTATTTATAGTTCATAATTATCATTACTACATAATCACCACAAATGTATAATCACTCGGGCTTGTGTAGCCTCGAGGTACAATTAAAAAAAAAGTTGTGTAATCACCAAGAATTCGCAATCACTCGGGCTTGTTTAGCCTCGAGGTACAATTCAGACATTGCATAATCACCAAGAATACACAATCACTCGGGCTTGTTTAGCCTCAAGGTTCAACTCAAAATTACATCATTGCTTACATTCACTAAGTTCTCTTCCACGCTTCTAATTTCCTAACCTTAATTTAAAAAGAAAACGGTTAATGGTTTTGAATTTCGCCCTTCCGTTACCAGATTACATCACTTTTTAAATTTCTATTTCTTATTTACAAAAAAAAAAAAAAATCACTTGATAGATCAATAATACTATTACAATTACATTTGGTTTATAAAATAATTCATGGGTAGTGTAAGTGTGTATGTTCTCGTCTAGGGACAATACCACGAAGAGGCCTCGTGCTCACACTGACGTCGCCGGTGTCTGGGGACTGAACGAACGTCCATTATACATAACGTCCGTGCCTCGATTGGCTACATTAAACTTTCAACAATATTACTTCATATAGTCCATGACAAGTAAGGATTAAACAAAGAAATAGAGGGGGGGGGGGAAGGAGAAATGTGGACAGCTCAGCTGAACGAACATCCATTATACACGACGTCTGTGCCTCGAGTGGGCTTCCTGGGTACGCTAGCGATGCCACTGCTAAGTCAAATGAGGTGGTGTTTTTGAAATATGGTGGGTTTCAATTCCCTTTACAATTTATTTAGCAGTGTACCCATGACGCCAGGACTTTTGATTGAATTGGGGAAAATTTGGGATTTAATCCTTATTTAATTTAGATACTGATTCTATCACTATCTCGCTTTGAATTTTGGGGCAGCTTATGCCATCTAGTGACGGCTAAGATAAAGGGGACCTTTAAATCCTCACAAATGACATTATTTAGGCCTTTTTTGACTGTTAATCTTACATATTTGAGTTCTAGCAGCTTCATTAGTAAACATTTCACAACTAGGTTACGGAAAGAATTGTATATTCATCATTATTCTGTTTAAGGTTTAAACTCAGTGCCCCACAATCGACGCACAAAGAAGGGGACAAGCTGCATGCATCTGTTATTCATTACTCGACCAGACTGAGGAATTCCCATTGCTCAACATCCACAGTTACATCACCCAATGCATAGATACAGAGATACATACATATAAAAATACAGTTAGCCCTACATTAATCATTAGCATACGAATTGCTACTTAGGATAAGAATTTATAGACTAATATTCAGGTTACACCCTATCTAACTTAAAAATTACAGTACTTCTAAACACATACATGAATATTAAATTTGTGGCACTACACCTAATGCTAATCGGCCGCCAAAATACGTTGTTGGCTATGGTACAAGTTACCTATAAGCCAAATTTGAAGAAAATTAGCAAAACTCAACTCTCTGACAAGGGCGACGTAATTTCCTAACCACTCTTCATAATGGGTTAGGTTTTCTCATCACTGATTAGGGTTTCACAAAAAATGTTTTCCAGATCCACAATCTGTAATGTGATCGGATTGGTCCCAAAAGATAATCGATTGTTCCCTGGGACATGGGAACTCAGTTTTCGAGTAATCGTGCAAAGAGACAAACTAACAAACAAACAAGGATGAAAACATACTCTCCTTGTCAGAGAGAAAACTATTTGGCGGCTAGCATTCGGTCGTCTTTGATCAAATCCTCGCCTAGAGTAACGTGCTTCTGCATATCCAGAAAGTTGATGTTTCCTGAAGGTTTGGGGAAAATGTCCACAAGTCTTTGAGAGATTTTGCCCCTCCCCCCCCCACACACACACCGACAATACCTAAATCTTCTTGCCTTGCTAAAGGTGGGAGATAAGTATCAAACAACTATACCCAACCACAAGCTTCTCTGGCACTTTTAATTTCGGAAAACACACTAACCCAGTAAGACACCTCTCATCCTGATTTAAGTCTATTCTTGTTTGTTTACTTGCTTATCAGACTATCCTAAGCTAGGAGCCTATATCGTGATTTTCTTAACATACACTTCACCTTTCATGAAGAAAAGCGTCCCAGAAAAGCACTCAGCACTCCTTCCAAAGCACAGCTCCAGTTCAAATTAACTCATTATACCAATCCTGGCTTAGAGTAACCCATATTTACTAACACGCACGTTACCCTAGTCTAAATTAAGATACTACGAGTTCTTTTACATATTATTTACCCTTAATGAAGAAAAATGTCCCGGAGTATTCGTCTACAACCATCCCCCTCACCAGCATGGCCTATTCTGAACAAGTCATATGTGACGTCATCAAAAATTCGCCTTGCTTCTCGGTTGCCTCTGTTCCGGAAGTTAAATGTAACGCCTAACCGGGAACTCACCTAGGCAATGAAAGAAAACGGGTGATTAAGAGAGAACGTGAACTTAAGGTAGAACTTAAGCTTCAGAGAACGTAAGAGACTTTAGGCCTTGGAAAAAACTTAAAGTAAACGAGAGAGGATACGCTGAAGAGAAAGTAAGTTTAATAGAGAACATAAGCCTATGAAAGCACATGACTCAAGAGACAGACAGACAAATGAGGAAGATAGGAAGATAGGAACCATTGTAGTTTTGATGTGGATCTGAAGTTACGTGTAGAGACAGACACAAGAGGAAGTAAAAGAGCGCTGTGGTGTTGATGTGAATGTGGAATTACGTGGGGAGACGGACAGACAAGTGAGGAAGTAACGGGGAGCTTTGGTGTTGATGTGGATGTGATCGAAAGTGTAAAGAGAAATACTTTAAGATAGTTTGGCCAAATGGAGAGGATGAAAAATGGGAGGCTTTCTAAAACAGTGTATGTGAGGAAGGTGGACAGCGGACAGGGGGAGGGGGAGGGTGCATACCTCTGCCAATGTTTATATGTATGTGTGTATGAATGCATGCATCTGTATAAATGTATGTGTGTTCAAGTTTCTTCAATGTCCAACATAATTTTCATTTATGACATCATAAAAAAAAAAACACCTTGGAAAAAAATGAGGCCAGTCTAACACCCGGAAACTCCATTGGCATTAAAACAAGTCATTGGGCGGTGACTGGGCAGTGATAAATAAGGGAAGGAGAGAGGGCAGCATGTCACAAGACTCACAAACCTCAAAAGTGAAACATCCCCGTGGGGAGATGGTAAGATGGAGTGATTTTTCGTGGTGGGTGAGAAGTTCCAGTTGGTGTGTGTGTGTGTGTGTGTGTGTTGTGTGTGTGTGATTGCGTGCCTATGTGCTTGCTTGTGTATTTGTGTCAGTCTATTTGTGTGGTGTTTGGTTGCATGTAATTCACCGGGTCGGTCAGAATCACTTGATGGTCGTGATCGTCAGCTTTTACCCTCCCGGAAGGGAGCTGAGAGCTCATATAGTCCGATCTAAGGGCAAGGCTGTGACCTTCACACACGCACACACCCGTCCCCTTGCTCAAGGGGGACAGTAACCACCCACTTCGTCAGTGAAACTTTTCGCAACCTGAGCGAGGCGCGAACTCCCGTCCACCAGTTGGCAGGCGAGAGCGTTACCACTGCACCAGCGAGCGGCGTGTGTGTGTGTGTGTGTGTGTGTGTGTGTGTGGAGGTGAAGCTTTGTTGAAGTGTGCCCGTTTTGTTAGGTGTGTGTGTGCGTGTGTGTGTGTGTGTGTGTGTGTGTATGTGTGATTGCATGCCTATGTGCATGCTTGTGTGTTTGTATCAGTATATTTGTGTGGTGTTTGTTTGCATGTGTGTGTGTGTGTGTGTGTATGTGTGTTTGGGTATGCGTGTGGAGGGGACCTTGAGGAATTGTAGACGTGTATGTGTGAGGGGCTGTATCTATTTGCGCCTGCCCCTCTGCCTGTGTGTGTGTGTGTGTGTGTGTGTGTGTGTGTGTGTGTGTGTGTGTGTGTGTGTGTGTGTATAATTCACCGGGTCGGTCAGGATCACTTGATGGTCGTGATCGTCAGCTTTTACCCTCCCGGAAGGGAGCTGAGAGCTCATATAGTCAGATCTAAGGGCAAGGCTGTGACCTTCACACACGCACACACCCGTCCCCTTGCTCAAGGGGGACAGTAACCACCCACTTCGTCAGTGAAACTTTTCTCAACCTGAGCGAGGCGCGAACTCCCGTCCACCAGTTGGCAAGCGAGAATGTTACCACTGCACCAGCGAGCGGTGTTGTGTGTGTGTGTGTGTGTGTGTGTGTGTGTGTGTGTGTGTGTGTGTGTGTGTGTGTATTGTGCAAGGAGAAGGACCGAAAGGCCAAGGGCATGCAAACTGCTCCCACCAAGGAAAAAAAAAAAGATAACAGAGAGCCAAGTTAATTTCGAGGTGCCTAGACACAATGCGTTTGAAAGACTGGAGATCGTAGGCAGTAGGAAAAACAGAGAGAGACAGTTCCAGAGTTGACCTGTTGCATACATAAAGGATTGAGAGCAGGGGTTAACTCTTGCATTAGAGAGCTGGTCAGAAAAGGGATGAGAATTTGTTGCTAGACGGGTGTTACGTGCCCGCTATGGTAGTGGTGGGATGCAAGTAGACAGTGCAGAGGAGCAGTAACCATTGAAGTAGCGATAGAAAAGAGATAAAGATGCAACAATGCGGCAAGAGACAGATGTTGAAGGAAGCCACAAATGATAAATTATATTTTACCATAAATTAACGAAAGTATATACTGTATATTAAACAAAAGTTTGCTGCCAAACTTGACATTCCAGACACCCTAGTTTTGTAGTGATTCTTTGAGGCTAGCCTCAACTTTACCTAATATTACGCCAGGAGAGTAAGAGAAGGTTGATATATGAATGCATTTAGCGTTGCTTTCGAACCTACACATTGATTTCCTTTCTCCCAGAAGAAAGAAAAGACGATTTGGTAAAAGCCTCGATGTCGGATGTTTGCTTAGAACCAGCATGGAGGTTGTCATGATAACGTGACGTCATCATTTCGGCTCTCTATTCCTTGGACAAGTGGTAACTTACCTTTAAATAGAGATCTTTATTTATAATTACCAACGCGCCGAGTACACACGGATGCCATTTTAGAACGCAATTTTTGGCACAAAATTACCCTTACCAGTGCTAATTTATCTAAACTGGCGTAAACCTAACCTAATTTATCCAAACCAAACATTATCAGATCTACTTTACCTTAATCCAACTTATTTTACGCTAACCTCTCTGGTCTCTTACATAATCGTATTTTCCGAGTTTTTGGATGGATCCTTGTCATATTCAGAGGAGCATTCTGTACACCTTCACAAAGTCTCAGAATCAATTTGAAGGTAGGTGAAAATTTTTGTTAATACTGAAGAGGTGGTCCTACATCTTGAAGTATACTTTTACTGTAGTTATTATTATTATTATTTTTTTTTCTGATCTGACTAAGGTCGCTGACACTTTTCAGCCCGGCTGATGGCCAAATGTCATCAGAGTGATGGCTTGATTTAACTAAGAGTTAGATAGTGGTCACTTTAGGCCGTGGTCCGTAGAGCGCTTAGGCCGGGATATGAAGAATCTAACAACATCTACAATCACAAACGAGTACTGGATCTAATGATAACAGCTTAGCACCACCGACCATTAAGGGTAAGAAAATATATGCCAGTTTGAGAACAGTTAACACAAAAATCAAATGGAAAATATTTTGATATTCATATGTATGAATATACAAATCCCTTTTCCTTAAGACACTGGTGTGGGTTATGGGAAATTAATAACTAAAAGTTACATGTATTCTTACATTAAGTATAATACAGGGAATATCCCAGTGGGGCTTGAGCACTTTCTCCCTTACAGGACAGGTCTCCATTGCGCGCTGGGAGATCAAGGACAGGCCTACCTGCTTTGTACAGTACAGGTATATTGCAGCCTGTGTCATTCTAATCCTCATACAGTTTATTAGAGGCCCGGTGATGTAGTAAGTTGAGGCACTCCAACAGTATATGGCCCCTTTATGATCTACTTCTAAGGAATGGTTGGGGTTTATTGCTCATGTAATGTGTGTTGGGGGTGAACAGCTGATCTTTTGTCTTGGATGTCTGGACTGATTAACTAGCCCAGGACCGCTACGCTCATGGTGGAGCAATATTGGCTCAGATGATGGATGAATGGATTCATAGTAATGTTACACCGGAATCATCAGTATATAGTAGTGTAATACTAATAAAGTCTTTATAATTACACATATAAAGAACATCTGGAAATATGTACAGTACATTATACAGGCAATTGTCACTGAATTTTAGTAAAACAAATAGACCATTGCGTTATACAGGCATGGGATTTGGAACATTACTGTATACTGTAATATTAATAATACATTCCCCACAGCTTTGAGTTTCTGTCAAGTTTGATGTTAATAAAGGAAAATATGAAGTATCTATCCATCTATCTATGTATGTATCTATCTATCTATCTCGTTCTTAAATATATATTATATATATATCATACATATATGTTTATGTATATATTTATAGATAGATAGATAGATAGATATTGATAGATCCAAAGCCACTCCAACAGTACAATCACACTCACAAGCACTTCTTACCCTACATACAGTCTCTACCAGACAGCCTAAGCCACTGAGTAGAGATACATTGGCTGTATCGTCCCTGCTTCGGTAGGGATAGGCCGGTCCTGCAGTGGACCATGGTCCTTCCCCACGACGAGGTGCAAGGAAATATGAGATCTGGCACCTGGGTGGACGCCACAGCTGCTTTTCTCCATCAAGGATATATAGCATCTGCATGTATAGGCTCCTCGTCAGTGCCAGATAGCATATGTAAATTTACCTAATCCCTTTGGGACATCAATTTTTTTAGTCAAATTGGTATATTTCCAACAAAATTAAACTGTTATATCTAGAGTATACACTGTACATTAATTATCATAATTTTTAAATTCTGAACAGCATTACAAACTGAACAGCATCTTAGGCCACAAATGCGATATAAAGCAATGTAAATGCAGTGCAAAGCGGTGGTTCAGCTTTGGTCTCAATTTTGGGACAATTCACCTTTCAGAGGAGAAACTGGTAAACGATGGTCATTTTTATGCCATGTGGAGAGGATAGTGAGGATGGAGAGTGAGAGACTGACGAGGAGAGTGTATGTGAGTGAGGTGGAGGGGGGGAGAGGGAGGGGGAGGCCAAGGATGAGATGGAGGGATGGAATGGAGAGGTATGTGAGAGACGGGTGTGTTTGCTGGGAGCAGGGCAGTGAAATGGCGGGGGACAGGGTGACATGGAGGTGATTTGTTTGTGGCCACCTCTTACGGGATTAAGGCGTCTGGCAATAGATAGATATATAGATAGATAGTCACAGTATGCCTCGGTAATTACACCTGGGCGTAAAATATACACATGGGACTGTGTAATACCCAAGTTTTGTCATCCCACTGTAGAGCAAAATTCTCAAGTAACTTGAACAAAAAACTACTAATCTGAACAATTATGATTTCAGTCATATCAAAACACGTGAAAAATAAAGTGTCTTTAATCTAGCGATCCAAAGATAAAGTGTGAACCATTTTACAGGTACATTTTCGTCTTATTTCACGCTTTACTAAAAAGTTAAACTTAATTTTTTTATTCTCTTGCTTTCAGACATCCTTAACAGCATAAAAGAGGCATCTGGTGATGGAGGGATTAGATAGAGCTTTAAATTAATTCCCTTACTGTTCCGACACCTCATAAGTTAAATAAATCACCTGGAGAAAGCATGAATGAAGTAAAGAATACGTCATTGGATTCATGAGGTTGATGAAGGAGAAGAACCCTAAAACCCAAACCTGCAAGTGATGGGTTAGAACGGTGACGTTCAAGCCAGAGGTGTCGAGGATGAACTATCTGTGGGTCTGAAGTTCTAAAATGTCCTTTACTTGAACGACATAACGTCATTACATACACTGACATTTGTTAGAGCAGTGGCCTCAATTGCGCCCATGAAAAAGTTTGCCACACCATCTCTCTGGTGATGCATCTTTCCACATCGGCAGATGAAGGGGGGTCTTTTTGATACAACGTTCCAGCAAGGCGGGGAAGGTAGAATCTGGAATGTCAAGGGGTGCGATTTCTTCACTTATGAACACTCGGTTAAAGATGAATTTTATTGCTTTATTCATGGGTATTTTGGTAAAGAAGCTCTCAACATGTAGGGATGCGTTGATGTGGTTTTCAGCAATGGGTACTGTAGGTTCTTGCAAAAAATCTCGAGGAAGTGGTTGGGTGATGTCAGGCTGTACTCTATTGGTAGGTAAGAGGTGATTACAGTGTTTCTTTCAGTTTCTCCATTATGAAGTAATGGAGTAGCTGTCCTGGGAGATGATGGGGCGAAGGGAATTGTATGGCTTGTGTGTCTTCACGTTGCTGTATGCACAGCCATGAGAATATTCACCAGACAGGTAGGGAAGTGATTGATGGTAGAGGCATTGATCATTTCAGCCAGAGCATTGATTTCTTCCTTGATTCTTTCGTAAGACTGCGACTGATCTTTGAGAAATTGAAGACATTGTACAGGATGTTATCCATTTTTGGTAGCTATTTTTCTTTGGGAATGAGATGAAAGCTATGGTTTCTCGCTCCAACAGTTAGAGAGGCTTGGAGGTCTCTTGTTGTTTCAGCTTAACTTCTTTCTCCATAATTTTTATGTCATCACAAAACTCTACAGTTTCGAGTCTCTCATTGTGCGGGCGGGTTTAGTCGTGAAGTGGCAGTTGATTGCTGAGTAATCATCTTGGTCCTGAGTTAATTTAAGACTGGGGAGATGGGGACTATTTTGATAAATCCTGACATAGCTTGAGGGAGTCTGATAGTGCTGCCACACAACTAGGAGCGCTTAACAATGTTCCTCGCTTTCACGTCTTGTTGATGTTGAGGCCAAAGTGTGTATAATGTATCCCTTCAGCGTCGAATAACGCCCTCTTGTGCCAGTACCGGTGGTGTCGAATTAGAGCGATCTATAACAAACTGTGAACAATTATGGGAAGGGAATGAAGGTCACTGGTATGTTTACACGACCTTACTCTACCATCCCAAGCACGCAGGTGGACGGTTCATCTCGGATGTTATCGCCCATATGTTAACATGTTAGTGGTGCATGTGCATTAATTTTATGAATTTTTCCGTGAATCATAGCAGATCACAGGATGAGCTTAGGAAGCTAAACAAGACTGCCAGGTGTACCAGACAATTCTCTTCGCATTCGTAAGGAAGAATTCGATTTTCGAAATTTGGAATATGGTCCCAGGGCCGGCCTGGGGTACACGCATATAAATTACCTCACTGCCACTGGAGGGTGATAGTACATCTATGGAGATTTCATCGTTTTCCATGCATGCAGTTTTTTTTTTTAATCCCATTAGGTAAGATGCTGTTTTTCCTGCAGTATTTACAGATATCTATACCTATATTAATATCTACATCTACTGTATATCTGTCCATCCTCCTATCTATGTATGTGTGTATCTATGCATGTATGTATGTATGGCTTCACTGTAAATATAGTAAGCACTGCAATGGTTGGTATATTTTGAACTAGAAGTCCTGAGGTCTTATACTCTTGGGTTAAGAATCATTGTCATAAAATTAGCGGTTATGATGTACAGTACTAACAAATAGATTGGTTATGTAGTATGCCTCAGGCATTGAAGACAGGGTGGATTAAATGAAAATATTAGGGTGCCGGAATGGATTGTGGTGAATAAAAAAAAAAAAATCTTCCTTATGAGAAGCACTTCTCTCATGGAAACGTTTGGAAGGAATGAGAGAGTGTTTTTGATCGATGATACGAAAGTTAAAGTAAAGAATGTGAAGGTGGATGGAATAGTTGGTGAGTGGGATGTGCCTGCTGAGATAGATGAGAATGGCAGTGCGTTAGTGGACATTTGTGCCGGGAGGGGGTTGGTGATAGCCAATACCCTTTTCAGGCACAAAATGATTCACAGGAATACATGGCGAGTGATGAGAAGGGTGGGTGGTGAACTGAATGAAAGGAAGGCAATGATTGATTATGTGTGTGTGGATGAAAGGATGCGAAGATGTGTAATGGATGCAAGAGCTTATAGAGGTTGGGGGAGTGGACATTCTGGCCAGTACTTGGTGGTGGCCAGAATCAAGATACAAATAAGATGGAGTAATAGAAGAAGAGAAGGACAGGAAAAAGGAGTATTTGCAAGGAGAGTGGAAAGGTTACAAGAGGATGAGAAAAAGGCAGAGTATAAGAGAGAAGTGGAGGAACGATTGGGCAAATATGAACTGGAGCAGATGGGGGACATGGAAGGTGTGTACAGGATATTCACAGAAGAAATATGTGCAGCATGTGATGTGGTGTGTGGGATGAAGAGAAGACGGAGGGGGGTGCAAGGAATAGCGTGGTGGAATGAAGAGGTGAGACAGACTGTGGCACAAAAGAAGAAAGCATACAATGAATGGATGAGAAATAGGGGCGTGGAAGAAGTTGGGAGGCGGAAGAGAGAGTTATATGTAGAAAGAAAGAAAGAGGTAAAAAGATTAGTAAGAGAGAGTAAGAAGAGAGTGGATGAGGAATTTGGAAGGAATTTGAGTGTAAAGTGGAGGGACTGTAAGAAAATGTTCTGGAAAGAGGTAAAGAGAGTAAGACAGGGTGGAAGTGAAGTTAGCAGGGGAGTGAAAGATAAAAATGGTAGATTACTAGTGGAGAAGGGAGAAAAAGTGAGCAGATGGAGAGAACACTTAAAGGAATTGTTGAACATAGAGGATGGAAGTGATGCCAGTATAAGTGGCTGGGGAATGGCTGGGAGAAGGAGAGAGGTGGGAAGACAGGAAAAAATCAGTAGGATAGAAGTTGTGGAAGCAATGAAGAAAGTTAAATTGGGGAAAGCCCCAGGAATTGATGGAGTGTTTGGTGAAATGTTGAAGCATGGGGGAGAGATAGTAGTAGAATGGATGTGGAAGATATGCAGATTAGCCTGGGAGGAAGGTAGAGTTCCGGAGGATTGGAAGTCAGGTATAATTATTCCCTAGTACAAAGGAAAAGGAGAAAAAGAAGTGTGTGGTAATCACAGGGGCATTTGTCTTCTTAGTATAATAGGAAAAGTGTATGGTAGGATACTTACTGACAGAGTTAGGGAAATAATAGAGGAATTAGTTGGAGAAGAACAGGGAGGCTTTAGGAAGGGAAGAGGTTGTGTAGATCAGATATTTATTCTTAGATCTTTAGTGGAAAAGTTTCTAGAGGAGGGAAAGAAGTTGTATACGGCTTTCATGGATTTGGAGAAAGCATATGACAGGGTGGATAGACAAAGATTGTGGAAAGTATTAAGAATATATGGAGTAGATGGGATGTCGTTGAATGCTGTGAAGAGTATGTATGATGGTGCTATGGCTGCAGTGCGTGTGGATGGTGAACTGAGTGAATTCTTCTCTTTGACGGTTGTGTTGAAACAGGGATGTGTCATGTCTCCATGGTTGTTCAATCTGTACATGGATGGGGTAATAAAAGAGGTACAAGGTAGGGTAGTGGATGTTGGAGTGGCCCTGGTGAGAGAGGGTAGTGTTTGGAAACTCCCTGTACTGTTGTTTGCAGATGATACTGTGTTGTTGAGTGAAGACGAAGGGGAGCTGCAAGACTTGATGGATGAGTTTGGGAGTGTGTGTAAGAAACGGAATCTAAAGGTGAATGTAAGGAAGAGTGAAGTGATGGTCTTTGAGAGAGGTGAAGTCAGTGAATGTACAGCGAGGTTGGACGGTTAGGAATTGGAAAATGTGAGTACGTTTAAGTACTTGGGTAGTGTGATGAGTAAGGTTGGAGGTTTGGAGGGTGAAGTGCTTGAAAGGGTACAGCAGGGAAGAAAGGTTGCTGGTTCCTTGAAAGCAGTGATAAGAAACAGGGAAGTGAGCATGGAAGTGAAAAAGTTACTACATGACAGTATTGTGATACCGACTCTAACGTATGGAAGTGAAGCTTGGACATTGTTGGAAGCGCACAAGTCAAGAGTGAGTGCAGTGGAAATGAGTTATTTAAGAGGAGCCTGTGGAGTCACATGGAGAGACAGGCTGACAAATGAGGAAATAAAGGAGCGTTGTGGTGTGGATGTGGATGTGATAAGAAGCGTTATGAGGAACACACTGAGGTGGTTTGGCCATGTGGAGAGGATGGAGGGTGAAAAACTGACAAAGAGAGTGTATGTTAGTGAGGTGGAGTGGGGGAGAAGGAGGGGGAGGCCGAGGATGAGATGGAGGGATGGGGTGAAAAGGTATATGAGAGAGGGGTGTGCGAGATGGAAGCAGGACAGTGAAATGGCGGAGGACAGGGCGACGTGGAGGCGATTTGTTTGTGGCCACCCCGAGCGGGATTGAGGCGTCTGGCAATAGATAGATAGATAGACTTCTCTCAACGAAAGGTATCGGGCAGATGTTCAGGGATCGTCAAGAATCTGTATGTGCACGTAACTGTAATAAAACTATGTATATAATTCACAAGGCTTGTGCAACATATTAATGTGGTCGACGATCTCGACCCGTACATAGCCTACATGGTTCCGACTTCACCATTGTTTTCATCTCCTGACATACCCTTTTCAGGTTCATCGGTTTCCATTACCATCCTTACTTTTCTCTAAGAAAACTAATTGTTTCCTGAGGTAGGCAAATTATTATATGAAATACAAATGACTGCGTGACTAAATAAAGCTTTGGAACTTTTAAGCACGAAAGGGTTTGAGTTAGAAAAATCGGGTTCACTCAAACTATTGACAGTGGAATTATATTTTGTGTATGATCATTCGTATATACGTACCTTTTAAATGCCTTAGCATACGCTCTTATAACTATATTCAAACACCTCTTCCTTAATTTATTCAAATAATTACACAAGGACTATAAAAGGCAAGAAAGAGGGTAGACCAGATATAAGTGATAAAATGGAAGACGGCTAAGGTGGGAATTAAAGAACAGCAACAGACAGTTCATTTATTTCAACAGACAGTGATGGATCCGCACATACTAGCTGACAGAAACCACAAAAAACTTAGGAGACATCAGGGATACTATAATATACTGTATATATACTCAGGTCACTCGCAACATGCACTCCATAAATTACTGTAGCCACAAGATACTGATGTCATAATGCCATAGAGCCTTGAGACCCATTACGGGCAGTTTCAGGTTGTTCGGAATACAATAAGAGGGTCCCCTTTTGTTACGTGCAAAAAAGAACGAAGAGCAATGTGCGAGAAGACCTTGGTCTCGTCTTCCAAACAAACAAAATACAGGAAAATACTGATAAGATTTTTCGGCAGAATCACAAATAGGATACATGTTGAGATGTGCACAGGTCATGAGCATTTCCAGGTACATCCGGGTACAACAAACGAATTAAAGAAACATAAACATACAACACATACACAGTGTGACTCAAAACGTGGATCATATCGTGTATAATTTGTGTAAGTCTCCTCTAACTTAACCACTCAGTTGCAATCAGTATATTGTGAGTTACTGACGCAAATTACTGATCTAAATACCACACACACACACAGTCAAAACGCCTAAGACAACGACCCATAACAAGTTCTGTAACTTGCTGCCGTCACAGTAAAGAGTATTAGCAAACCTATATGACGTAAAGCATTAAATTAATTTGTATTAATGTCTCGGTTACCGTCTAAAACAGATGATTTCATATTAAGTTTTTCTTATTCTGTGGGTCTGTTAACCCGTCACGTCCCGAGGTTTTCCGCACCTCCGACATCCCCCAGTCCCGAGGTATTTTCGATTTTTTTTTTGTTGGCTAAAACCTTCGCTTTTGGTGAGAAACATCGAAAATTCATAGAGAAATCGCTCACCTGAGGTTTAAAGTGCCCAATCCAGGTAGGAGTTCCTCCTTACCTGAGTGGGTTTTCTAACATGCTGGCACCAAAGAAAACGAGTTCTATGGGAGGGTAACTATTTTATCCACTCATAAATGGTATTTATTTATTTACTTGGTACGAATGTATATGTAGTATGACAGTATATTGGCTTTCAAGCAGTAATAAAGGCATTATAAGCATTGTTTCACTCACTAACTAATCACCATACCTGACCTATTTTTGCCACACTACCTGATCATTATTTCTGGCTGTTTCTTCTTCTAATGCTATGTAAACATTGTCCTCCACATTGTCATCGATTGGGGAATCACTCTGGCCCTGAATAACTTTACTAGCCAGGTCACTGGTAACAGGTCCTTTGCCAAGACAATGGCGTGAGGGGGGGAGGGGGGAGGTTATGCAGTGTAAGGCGTTGTCCCTGCTTGGTATCTTGTACAGGAATAGAGGAAGGTGTCCCGTGTATACATACGAAAAACCACGTGCGAAAATTGAAAATTTGTGCAAATTAGCGACCTTGCAATTGCACGACGTACTGGTACGTCGCCGGGACTGGCAAATGCAAATCGTTGCAACGTACCCATACGTCGTTGGGAAGGGGCGGGTTAATACACTGAATCATGGTACTTTACACGTGGACGAAATGAGAAGCCTCATTTAGATATCGAAAATAATAAATAACTTAAAATAATGAGGTATATGCTCATTTCACTACCTACGCGCTTCTAACTAGGATATATCTACACAGAACACTCGAGTGATAAAATAAAAAATTTGTCAGTCTCACTATGAAGGGAAGGAAAATGCAACCGAAGACAATGATAAATAAGGTGATTGTTTACATAATACTTGAAACTGCTTAAGAACAACGTACAGGCAAAATATTACAAGAGATCAGTAATTTAGCAAACATTTATAATATCATGAGAGAGCAGAGGATGTATTCCATAATCAAGCCTTGTTGCTGCCGTCCGCGTAACTACACCTGTACTTGGAGCAATCGGCTTTCTTGAGGGCAGAGTCCTTGAAGATTCTGACATGCGACTGGTAGCGACTTGGTGTAAAGAACTCGAGGATGCTGAGGGGAAAAAAATCAGTTACTATACAATTTTTACCCAAACTTTGCCTAAACTTGCCATCCCTCCATCCTGAATGCTGACCTATACCAAAAGATACACACTAGAATGTGATGCTATTCACAAAGAAGTACTATGGAAATGGTACAGTGCCGTAGCACAGTCTTTTTGTGCCACAGAACTTGGTGAAATAAGCTGGGAAACGATGCAAAGCTAACTCAAGTAAAGTTATACAGAAATTAGAAGTGGATTTAATACATTTTTTTTTTTTAATGCAAGAAAGAAGGAACCAAAGGCTAAGAAACCACAAACCGTTCCTTCCAAAAAAGGAAAATCAAAAACAATACAAAAGAGAGCCAAATTCAAGATCCGTTCATTTCGAGATGCCTGGACACACCGCGTTTGAAAGACTGAATATCATAGGAAGTAGGAAATACAGACAGAGGGAGACAGTTCCACAGTTGACATGGTAGGACGCGTCCTCAGATGCTGTAAGAGATGCGACGAACACACATAAGCTATCATATTGTATATTATTGTCTTCCTGGATGTGTACTGCGCGATCAGTGACTACTTAGTTAAGTTTTCATATTGCGAGGATAATATTTTGTGGGACTCCCCAAAAGGCATGTCTGACCCACCCTTAGAATGGATTAGAAGACAGCCCACAACTAAAGTTCCTCAACTACTCCTCTATCCCCCCGAATGGAGGATGGTGGACTGCAAATAGGAAACATAAGCTTGAAGTCCACCTGGCTTACGTCCAAATGAGGCTGAGACTATTACAACAAGAACAACAACAACAACTACTACTACTGCTACTATTACTATTACAACAACAACAACAACAACAACAACTACTACTACTACTACTACTACAAGGTGTCTGCTGACCTGAGTGCCATGGTGCGACCCTCGGCATACCTCCCCGAATGGCACACCAATCGCTGAAGGCACTGCTCGCTTTCAACAGCCTCAGTCACTGCTACCGTCAACTGTGAGGTCAAAGAACATCATACTCATAGATTAGTAATATCATCCTGGTCACCCTCAAAATGTTGTATATCTATTATCAAAGCTACTATGCTTAGTCGTTTTTTAATTTTGAAACACCATTCTGTTTACATTTTTTTTTCTTCAGTTACCATACATAACATGCGTCGCCCTCTCTCTCTCTCTCTCTCTTCGTTTAGAAACACCGTCCATTTCACTTTCAAAATATCATCACTCGTTTACTAAAGCTTAAGGCTGTCATCCTCCTACCATTAGATGCTCTAATGCTTTTTTGACCAAGTTTATACCTTTCATTTCATTTCCAACCAAGTTCTCGAGAAGATAGCTGAAATCAGTCTGGTTTGTCTTTGCGGCATTAAGTGTTGCATACAGGTCAGAGTGTCTTGTTAAAATTCAGATCATTATCAACAACAATGCTGAACCAACCTGTATCTTTGCTCCATTCCTCTCAAAATATTAAGGCACAAAATTATGCAGGGTCATATGAAATTCCAGGAATGAATACTTTTTTCGATGTGGTCTGCGTGTCATGATTAAATGCTAATCTATTCCGCAGTTTATAACCGTAGGGTTGAGAGTGCAGTTCTGACTTGTGTTCAGATTCGGAAAAAGTAAACATCTGTTTATTCATTCCCAGACAATTAATCCGGAGTTCTTCAGGCCTGCCACTAACAAAAAGCTGAGACTAGAGATGGTTTGAAATGCAGAAAGGGACCAAGTGTTTTGTTTCAGCTGGCATCAGAAAACTTTCCTGAAATCAGAGAAACACACCGCTGGTGATAAGTTGAAACCTTTGATGACTAAGGCTGTGGCCGAGATTTATTAACTTTGTATTGTAAGCCAGCTAGTGCCAAATATATGGAGCCAAAAGGACTCCACTACACTCAAAGATTTAACAACCAATGATCATTTCGGTTTACAAGGATAGATGGCAAATGAGGTGCGATGAAAGGATTACCTTAACAACCTGAACCAGCGAAAATGCAAACATTCCCCCTTCCAAAATTCTAGGCCATAAGACCACTATAAGTCCATCATTATCCTGCTTTCATGTATATTCCAAATAATCTTTCACACAGTTTACTGTGACAGATGACCTCGAAAAAAAGACTTCTTGGCATTTATGTCACTTCTAATTAATCCCCTCTCTACGACGATGTCTCTTAAAACCTCTTCTTGTTACCACCATAAAACTACACTGTATATAACTTCGAAAAGATTTCTTCACAGTCTTCATTAACTCCCCCACTCCTCACTGTCCAGGTCACTTCTAAGCTCAATAACATCGTTTGTCAGTTTGTCAGTTCAGTTTCAAGGTTAATACACGTATATACCGGATACACACACACACACACACACACACACACACACACACACACACACATTATTCTATCAATCTATTGTCAGACATCTTAATCTCGTAAGGGGTGGCCACAAACAAATCGCCTCCATGTCGCCCTGTCCCCCGCCATTTCACTGCCCTCCTCCCAGCTCATACCTCTCTCTCTCATATACCTCTCCACTCCATCCCTCCATCTCATCCTTGGCCTCCCCTTCTCTATCCCCACTCCACCTCACTCACATACACTCTCCTCACCAGTCTCTCGCTCTCCATCCTCTCCACTTGGCCAAACCACCTCAAAGTGTTTCTCCTAACGTTTCCTATCACATCCACATCCACATTACAACGCTCCTTCACTTCCTCATTTGCCAGTCTGTCTCTCCATGTGACTCCAGATGCTCCTCTCAAATAACTCATTTCCACTGCTCTTACTCTTGACTTGTGTCCCTCCAACAAGGTACAAGCTTCACTTTCATACGTTAGAGTTGGTATCACAATACTGTCATGCAGTAACTTTTTCACTTCCATGTTCACTTCCCTCTTTCTTATCACTGCTATCAAGGAACCAGCAACCTTTCTTCTTTGTTGTACACACGCACACACACACACACACACACATATATATATATATATATATATATATATATATATATATATATATATATATATATATATATATATATATATCATCATCCTCAGCCGTTGAGGTCCACTGCAGGACCGGCCTATCCCTACCGAAGCGGGGACGATACAGCCAAAGTATCTCTACCAAGTGGCTTAGGCTGTCTGGTAGAGACTGTATGTAGGGTGAGAAGTGCTTGTAAGTGTAATTGTACTGTTGTAGTGGCTTTGGATGTGTGTGTAGTCTGTGAACCAAGTGTAATCGGCCCGCCTTAAGCCGACTGTGTGCAAGCATACTAGTATTCGACACTGGTTCAACCACAGCACCCCTTTGTCGGCCAAAGTAGCAAGTGGCTCGGTGAACGCTTCCCAAAGTTTTTACAACTCTGGCGGGAGGCGAACCTGCGCTCACCAGCGTGCGAAACGCACACTCTACCACTGTACCACAGAGGCTGTCTGTCTGTCTGTCTGTCTGTCTGTCTGTCTGTCTGTCTGTCTGTCTGTCTGTCTGTCTGTCTGTCTGTCTGTCTGTCTGTCTGTCTGTCTGTCTCTGTCTGTCTGTCTCTCTCTCTCTCTCTCTCTCTATGTATATATATATATATATATATATATATATATATATATATATATATATATATATATATATATATATATATATATATATATATTGAATATATATGTATGTATGAACACTTTCTTAGGTTGAAAAGATTTACTAGTTTACAACTTCCACGTGCAATGCACCAACCTTCTTTTTTCATCCCCCTAAAAAAAAAAAAAAAAAAATACTCACGTTATTAATGTAACCCCATGGGATGTACTCTGACGCTGATGACGCAAGATCCCTGGCCTTGGGGGGGAGGGCTATCTCTGGCAGGGTGATGGGGGGCACTTCAAAGGTGGGCACCAGGCCGATATCACGGAAGGCGATGATGCCCAGGAACACGCAGATGATGATCAGAGGAGCCAGCAACTGACACAAACAGAGGTGTAATAAATATGCAGACAAGGAGAGTTGCGAGAACATGAAACTGACACGACCTTCACTTCACATAAATGCTGTACTGGGTTGCTTCTGTTTGACGCGAGGGAGGGAGGGGTAGAACATTCTTCCCCAGTTCCTCCTGTCCCCCCAGTGTTACTGGACAAACATAAGCGACCCAACACTTGTGTATGGGGATTGAGGTAGAGTCTCTGTTTCATGTCCTTGTAACTGTTCTTGATAGTATTTTTTTTTTTTCTGAATTGGCTTTTTGTTTCAAATAAATGATTAATTAAATCACTCCTAGGCATGTATGTGAAAGGTAGTTTACTGGAATAACTAGAAAAATAGAAAATAAAGGAAATAATAAATACTGAGAAGTAATTACAAGGAATTAATTGTAATTAAATATATCCGATTATGGTAAGTGGGGGTGTTCACCATCCACTCACTCGATGTAGTGCTGCTCTCGGGTGTCTGCCCTTTCCTCTCCTCTCTCCATTCCTTCTTTCCTCATCTGTCTTTCTTTACTTCATTCTTTACTTCATTCTTTCCTCGTCCTTCTGCCTACAGGTGACTTTACACTCCATCTTTTGTTTTTCTTTCATTCATTCCTCTTCCTTCTGCCTGTGGGGGACTCTACACTGAGTGACAAGCCTAATGGTTTCCTGTACACCAGGAAACCATTTACTACGCTGGGTGGTAACCATATAACCAAATTATGGCACCTGGTGGTTTAGTGGGTAATTAGCACTCCAATCGGATTGAGCCGGTGAAGGTTTATATTCAAGAGGTGGTTGGGGTTATTGCTCATGTAATGCCACTCAGGGATGAGTGAGGCTGGTCATTCTCATCTTAAATGTCAGGACCAAATTGCCTAGCCCCGGGCTTCTACGCTTCTCATGGGGCAACGTAGAATTGGATGATGGATAGATGGATGGAAATATATCCCAGAAAGTGTTATCAATATTCACAGAGCCATTGATATTAAAACTGCAACTGTTTCTGTTCATGAAGTTTGTTATTTCCTTACTGTTTCAAATTACTGAAGATGTAACAACGACATATTTGTACTTTATCTGATAATAAACACTGCAATTCCTTGAACTTATCGGTGTCAAAATATATTCTTCAATCACGATGAAATTGGTGTTGGAAAGGAGGATGGTGGTTTGCCGGAAGAGGAGGGAGTAGGTTCAGCCAGCAGTCTACTGGGTTCAAATTTCAGATGAAACCAGTGGCCGTAACAACAATGACAACGATAACGTTCTCTATGTACATTTTTTCTTTTACTGCCTGACAATTTCACATCTCAGAGAGCCCTTCCGAACTTCAAAGATTAGATATAACCTTTATTAACCCCTTCAATAACAGGGGGTCTCAGAAGTCAAATGACATTGTTTGATATTAGTTGGAATAAGATAAAAAAAGTCATTGCACTGAAAAAGTTGATATGCTAAAAATTACGACTGTCTATTTATCTATCCATCTATAACCCAGCGATTGTGCATATTAAAATTAGCTTGTAGTACCACTTTTTTTTTTTTTTTTTTTTTTTTTGGCTGCTACTGGGATATGATTTTGATTCAAAGTCGAACAGACCTTTATAGTGAAGAGGCTGAAGGAGGCACCATTTAACTCTTCCAGTTGGAGGAGTTTCTGTTAAGCTAATTAAATCATGCGGAAGTACAAAGAAAGAAAAAACATTAAGGCACCACCGTAAAGAAAGAGTTAAAGCCGTAAGGGATAGCCACAAACTAATCGCCTCCACGTCAAACTGTCCTTTGCCTTCTAACTGCAACTTCTCTATCTTAGCCCCCTCCCCCCCCACCTCTGTCTCATGTACTGTACTTCCCCAGTCTCCACTCCATCCCTCCAACCCATTCTCAGTCTCCCCGTCCACCTCCCTCTCCCTCTTCCCCCATCCCACTCACGTACACTCTCCTTGTCAGTCTCTCATTCATCACCCTCTGTACATAGCCAAACCATCTCAAAGTATTTCTCCCAATGTCTTCCAGCACATCTACAATACATCATCATCACAGCGTTTCTTCACTTCCTCATTGTCAGTCTGTCTCTCCACATAACTCCACGTGCCCCTCTCAGAAAACGAAAATAAATAACAGTTGTGGAAGTAGACATAAAGGATCTTAACAATTATTTATAGTAAGCAAATTTCTGTAGCAGTTAATTATCATCAGATCTCCTTTTTGTTTGGTTATTCCTGTTCATCCCAATCTCAGGCAGGAAAAATGGGGCAGGATGATGATGATGGTTAAGTGAACTGTTATTTTTTTTCTTTATCATTCACTCTGGATTGATTTTGAGGTGTTTCGCAAATGTAAAAGTTGAAATATTACTCTAAATTAGCGATCACACTGGCAACTTAACCGCAAAAAGTTTTAAACATAAGATGCCTGTGCTCACCTTCTCTCCTGCACACTTGCCATAGTCCTTGTCCTTGTAGCTCAGGTCCCCCTTCTTGCCCTCGTCCTCCACGGGGTAATAGTAGTAGTAGAACCCGCTGTCACCCTCACCTGCCGGGATGGGGTCCTGTCGAAAGGAAAGGGGAGGCGAAGTAGTAGTAGTAGTAGTAGTTGTAGTAGTAGTAGTAGTAGAAATAATAATAATAATTATAATAATAGTAGTAGTAGTAGTAGTAGTAGTAGTAGCAGCAGCAGTAGTAGTAGTAGTAGTAATATAGAAAATATAAATAATAATAATAATAATAATAATAATAATAATAATAATAATAATAAAAATAATAATAATAATAATAATAATAATAATAATAATAATGATAATAATAGTAGTAGTAGTAGTAGCAGTAGTAGTAGTAGTGGTAGTAGTATAGTAGTGGCAGCAGTAGTAGTAATAGCAGTAACTGCAACCCTAAGTTCATATGGATGTGAACCAATTGGATGGCAGACTTAAGCTGCCCTCCTCCTGTAGTCCACTATCCTCCTTTCGGGGAGGGAGGCGAGAGACGTTTATATAAACTGCTACGCAGAGGAGCAACCCACTCATATCGGCTCCCATCTCTGGTACCGGAGTGGCTGGTGAGGAGAAGAAATAATGGCATCTTGTTTTTGAAGATTATTTTACCCACATTGAGAAGATTTGGTGCTCTTGTAAATCCCCTTATTACGGTTGATTATACTGCACCATTCCTTTGTTACTTACAGTTTTCCTAAGTTTCGACTGAGCTTCGTAGCAGTCGAATGGATATATTAGAGATATAATATGCAATATAATTCTTTGACATTGTGTGCTCAAACTAAAGTATGATACACCAGTGAGCTGGCATTAAGAAGTGTAAGCTACGGTATATATACTGTATACGCAAATATAAGAGTGCTCTTACAGTTACCTTACTAATTGACAATATCTCCCCGGCATCTCTGAATTCTATGCATATATGGAAAAAGTACATAGCAGCCGCGGTGGCTGGGTGTTCATCGTCGCTGACTGCGAAGTTACCTGCGATAGCGCCAGGGTTCGAATCCTGGTGTTGGCAGCTGGCGTCACTCGAATCAAGTGTCCATCCACTCTTTATGAGTTCTTAGATATAATGAGTACCGAGGGTAACATCTAGAAGTAGCTGTGCTAACCTGGATGATGCAGTGGCTTTGTATCCCAGGATATTGGGTGAAAAAACCTGCCACAAGTTCAAAGGCATAAGTTACGGACATGAGCACCTTGGCTATCACCTCATGGCGTCTGCCTCACCTTTACCTTTATCTCCGAATGAGATCAGATTATCTAGCTTTATACTGCCGCCTAAAGTGTGTATTAACGAACACTGGTCAACAGCCAAAATGGTTCTCATAAGAGTATGTGTCCCTGACTAATTTGACAGCAATGATTTCAAATCTGATATTCATTTTGCGCTATCAGGCCAGATTTCTTGAACATCACTCTGAAAACATATTCAACGTGGCATAATTCGTCTCAACCTTGTAACATATGCTGAGGCACACACAGATAATGTTGTGATGATTTATGGTACAAAAATATGGAAATCCAATGCACATTTTGTTAGCAAGCAATGAAGTTCAAAAAATACTTCTGCACTTTGCTTTTCCGCTTGTTCAGCTGACTCTCTTCACGTTGTAGCATCCAGCAGTAGTCACTCATCATGTTGGGACTGAATCGGCCTTGATACCTGCTCTCCATTATAGCAATGCCTTGGTGAAACCTTTCACCGTGCTGGTCACTGATGTTTCCGAGGTCGTCTGGGAAGAAATCGAGGTGCGAGTGAAAGAAATGAATCTTCAAGGACATCTGTGAGCCCAGAGCTCGATAACTCCGTAACACACCTGCCACAATTTCTTCGTAGTTGTCTGCACGATGGTTTCCAATGTAGTGCTGTGAGACATTGATGAATGATTCCCATGCATCCCTCTCCAGCGGGTTTAATGCCTTGATGAAGTCACCTTCATTAACCAGCATGTCGATCTGGGGACCACTCGAGACCCCTGCTTTCAACTTGACTTCGGATACCACTCCACCGAGCTTCATTGACAAGTATTGAAACTCAGTACCCATTTGATCCATGGCTTTTACGAAATTTTTGGCCAAGCCCAGCTTGAGATGCAGTGGAGGTAAGAATATGTTTTCTGGATCCACAAGGGATTTGTGAAGACAGCTGAACCTTCCGGGTGCATCTTTTGGTCTTGCCGGCCATTCTTTTCTTATACAGTGCTCGGCATTAGCTCTACTGTTCCACAAGCGAAGAAAACACATGTGCTTTGTGTAACCGCTCTAAAGGCCCAGAAATAGACTGATCTCTTTGAGGTCCCTGCATATTTTCCACTGATGCTTCTCATACTCGATAGAGGAAAGCAAAATCTTCATAGTTTCATAGCTCTCAGTCATCTTCTCCACGTGTGCTGTTGGCACGGATGGAAGTCGATTCCCAATGTGTAGGAGGACTGCTTTCAGAGTGTCTTTTCCTTAATCTATAAACAGCCTCCGATCATCCGCCTTGTATGGATCAGATTTGCAGAGTTGTTGCATGAGAGACACCGCATCATCGCAATAGCAAAGGTTGTTTGCCATTTTGAAAAACGCAGACAGTTGTCCATGCCGATGATGCGCTGTAGTTATGTGAATTCCATCCTCCAGCAGGTTATGCTGCTTCAGTCGTGATCCAAGAAGCTCTACCTTTTCTTTAGACAAATTAAGGTCCCTTATGAGATCATGAAGAGCTCCCAGGTTGAATGGTTTGGGCCCACTGTTTCTTGAGTCATCCTGGTAGCCATCATCTATGGGGCTATGACTGGAATCAGATTCACTGCTAAGCTTGTGTTCCGCAAGTGGGTTTGGAACTGGTAGTTCTGCACTGTGTGGCACTGGTCTGATTGCAGAAACGATATTGGGGTATTGTAATGTGGCTCGTGTCTTGACAGTTATTCCTTTGATGTTCGTGAGACAGAAGTAGCAGTCGTTGCTGTGGTCTTTGGCCTCTCACGACACCACTGGTACAGCAAATGGCAAACCTGAACTTCATTATCCATGCATCCATTCACTCAGGTGATTGACACAGGACCTACATGCTATGTGAGGTGCCAATTTCTTGTCTTGGTCGCCCAACGGACATTTGAGGTAGCTTTTTTAGTTCACTCAAACAGCCTTCATGATGGGTTTCTTGAAGCTTTCCTGGGTGAACACTCCACAAATGTAACAAAAACGGTCAGGATCGGTTACACATTTGCGGCGTTCCATCTTTCACCACAGTCAGAGTGATTGAGAATTTCTGGAAGAAAAGAAGTGGAAACAATATATATGCAACCTACAACAAAAACACAAATTTAATCGATGGAACTAAACAAACAAATGTATGAGTCACATCCTGTGAGCAAGATACACCGATATACTGTACTGGTTTTCAAGAACCGAACCCGATATGTCCTTAATGATGCCATATTCAAGTTCAGCACCTTCAATTACCCTAGAATCAGACCATTTCAATTCAGAACCATGAAGTAATTTTACTTTTGTTGACCAGTTATAATTAATGCATATAGGGAATTTTGCTGGGAGAATTTAAAACGAGCCGATGACAAACATAAAGTAGATTATAAATGTTCAGATATTCAGTTTCGTAACTTTTGATGCCATGATCTAAACATAGTAAAACTGTCTACAAAAATGGAATTTATAAGTAAGTTGATCAGCCCTTTCAGTGATGTTCGTCCAAATCTCAAACCTGAAATGTTGATGGGAAGGACAACCCTTCCCACCTCAAAAAAAAAAGAAAAAAAGTCAACATATGATACAGAAAACAATAGTTTTGCACTTTTCTATGCTTACAGGTGTTCTAAAATTATGTGTCACAATTCAAGGGTTTGCCTACACTTTTTTTTATATTTTTATTTTTATGGCCATCACTGTCAATGAGGGGTATTAGGCCAAACATGGCAAACTCACAATAAAAAGGCACTTCCGCACCTCATGCGACAGCCAATCTAGGGGACCAAGCATGGAGGAAGCATGTGATAGAATGCTCTAAGATCAATTAGATGCACCTCCTCCCCCCTGACAAACAACACTGATCGGATCGCCTCACCCTGGTTGGCAGCCCCGAGCAAATCGTAGAGGTTGAAGTAGATGGTAGCTCCAAGCTGGTACCACCGGGTGTGGGCGTTGAGGGTCAAGAAGTGTCAGTAGGAGGATACGTCTAGCCGATCCTTGTGGTTCATGATGGGAGGGCGAGATGAGGTACCCTCCACTACCGGAGAAGGGGAGAACTCAATGACCTCCCTGGCTGTGGAGCCGGTTGATGCTGCCTTGGCCATGGAGGTGGTGTCAGGAGAGTTCTGTCCCTCCTCAGTCTCTGATGGTGGATGGTGTGTTTCGACCGTGGTCTGTGCCGTGTCCATTTCCGGAGCCAGGTCGGTGATTGCCATTGCAGTCTGCCTGTCGAGAGGAGCCCCCAACTGTAGCCTCTTCCACAGTGTTGTGCAGGGGGCAGCATGTCGCGGCTGCTGGGCCAGGCACTCCCGTCGGCGAGGAACACAGTGTGCATAGCATCTTGTTTTTGAAGAAGCACTCGGGGATGACAAGGCAAGACAGCCTGTTCTCCTCAGTGATCTTGGGTAGGAGAACATGCAGAGCCCCCTTGTCATCCCCACAAAAAGCTTTTGCCGTCACGATGCATATCTCCACAACGCTTGCCTGCACTCAACGCGCATCACGACAGTACTCTTCAGACCGAGAAATCAACAGTGTATACAAGCATACAGTTTTTGACGGTCAGTGATGGAACAATTACAGTCACTATGTAGCTTGCATGCCGAGTTATGAAGCTCGTTGAGTGGTGAGGCTGAGAAGCCAGAAACACTTTATTTTCATCAGGGGTTTCATACATGACTATTAGTAACTGGAGGCTTGCATACACCTTCGAAACATCCGTTTTAAGAATATGGCCGAATGTTTTACATATACGGCTGTTAACCTGTGTACTCCCCCAGGCCGACCAGAGGTCCTTTGTTCTCAGTCTGTCTGGGATGCAATGCTTGATCCGACCTGGTAGTAAGGATTAACTTTTTTCATGCTACCAAAGCGCAAACTGGCATCTGTATTGACAGTAGTGTATCTGAAATACGAAGTTTTCCATTGGCTTTGTTTGTGTGTCAGAATGTGTATATGTCATCGTTAAGAGCAACAGGGTGTGGACATACGAAAAATATGAGAGGACATGCAACCAGCACCCATGGTTTGGGTTTCAGACCTTATACTTAGGCACAGGGATATAAAGAGATAATTGAGTGTTGCACTTAGGTGAAATGTTTGTGTCATGTCTTTGTCAGTTTGGTGTCTTTATTCACCTCTCAGGCTACTTACTGCCGGGACTGGGGCGGCGGCGTAGTCTCTCTTAAACAAAGTCTTGGTGGGGTCTGCTAGCTGAAATTTGGAGGACAGAGCAGGGTCTGCTTTGGCACCGGCACACATTGTCAGCACCACCACCCACACGCACACGGCCACCACCTGCCTCATCCTGCAGAGGGTGTCAGCAGACATAAATATGAGTTTTGAATGTAGAATAAGGCGAGTTAGGGCGAAAGGGGCATTGAGAAGATGGATTCCCATAATGCCCACGATCTCTCTTGTCCATGATGTACTATAGTTGTTAGCTTTTGTAGTGACCATAAGAGGAAAAGGTAATTTGAAAATAATGATTAACCACAACTTTGAACAGCCTAATATAGATATCAAGGATTATTAATGCGGGAGCATCTCTAGGACCGAGCTAGAGTGTCATTCACTTGCTAACGATTTTTGGAAACGAGGTGCTCCACCCCCAGACGTTAGCAATTCCTGGTATTAGGGCCCTGTGCTTCGGTAACTATTTAATACCTTTGTGCTTGTTCATGAGTTGTAAATATAGGGTATCTGCACTTGATTAATTCACTGATTAAACAGTTACATTCCCATACCAAAGTCTGCAGTCCATGTTAAGAAGCATTAAACGCTGTACTGGAGAACAGTTACAGACAATAAGACGAAAGATACCGAGCAACAGTTTCTCTACGCGTGTTAGTAGTGGGACTTCCTATATATTTCACTTTTGCTGCCACAATAAGATTTTATTCAGGTTAGGAAAAACGACTGGTAATGAGGAGGCTGGAACAAACTCCACAAATATATCCCTTTTCTACGAAAAGTCACTCCTTATCTTAATAATAATAATAATAACAACAACAGCAATAACAATAATAATAATAATAATAATAATAATAATAAAATGGTAGTTGAGAGACTTTACCCCTTCATATCAGAGACGTAGGTTTCGTTGTCCTTGCTACCAGGCTATTTTATTCAGCTTTCGTAAGACTTTTCGAACTCATGGAGTTAGCTATAGCCTTCTTTAACCCCATCACGGCGAGAAATCTACCAGAACTTGAATGAAACATACTGGAGAGAGCAAAACTTAAGTAAGAAAATACATTATTTGATCAATGTGGTTAAAAAAGTAATATAGACTAAAGCTTGTACGTACAAAAGGTATTAGAAGTAATCTCACGACATCTTTTAAAATCGTGCATGACGAGAAAGTCGATTTTATTTCTTTTTATTATTCACCATCCACACTCACAACCATATTCACGCATCCACCTACTTACCCCCCCTCCCCACCCACATCCCCTACACACATACTCACACAAACTGATTAATATTTCATCTTTTGTGGTCTGTAAGGACGAGAGGCTGGACGTTGTTTTAAAAACTCTTCCACAGTAAATTGTATCTTTTAGGTTGACCAACTCTTGTCAAACTTTGTCCGTCTTTCCCAACATCATGGGAAGTCTTAACCCGTCTGCCATGATGAATTATTAATGCTACGATTAATTCAAGTTAGAGAGGACTTCTAGTACTGGATGGATTATTGCAGGTTGTTTCAATCCCTTCAGATTCGAGAAGTATCAGAGGCTGAATACAGTCGATTGGTATTGCCAGATTAATAATCAAAAGGCAAATATGCAGATTCTTCCTGTGGATTAAGAGAAGACATGGAAATCGCACACCGAGTCATGCGATGTTCTTGCCAATTAGAACGAGTTCCAAAAATTATTACTGCGTCATAAAAGAAGCTAGCATCTGATGTAAAAGCCACATGATTGCAATGTCTGAAGGAGCGATATCCCACGATACACAAGTGAGTAGCAGTAGTAGCGGGAGGAGGAGTAGTAGCAGCAGCAGCAGCAGCAGCAGCAGCAGCAGTAGTAGTAGTAGTAGCAGTAGTAGTAGTACTACTACTCCTTCTCCTCCTCCTTCTCCTATTGGTAGGAGTAGGAGTAGAAGTCGGAGCAAGAGTAGTAGTAGTAGTAGTAGTAGTAGTAGTCGTGGTGGTAATAGCAGCAGCAGCAGCAGTAGTAGTAGTAGTAATAGTAGTAGTAGTAGTAGTAGTAGTAGTAGTAGTAGAAGTAGTAGTAGTAGTAGTAGTAGTAGTAGTAGTAGAAGTAGTAGCAGTAGGAGTAGTAGTAGCAGTAGGAGTAGTAGTAGAGTAGTAGTAGTAATATTAGTAGCAGTAGTAGTAGTAGTAGCAATAGTAGTAGTAGTGGTAGCAACAGCAGCAGTAGTAGAGAAGTAGTAGACGTAGTGGTAGTTGGTGGATGGGAGCACATTAAACTTGTACTGATATCAACGCGATATCTGCCCTCCTTCTCCTATATTGTGTCCATTATAACCTATGGAGAGTTGTTGACCCTCTTAAAACAATGGTGGAATATTTCATCTAGTGGAAGACATTATCAAGCAAACAGACGAACTGACCTGAGAAGTTTCGTTGAAATCCACGTGCTCTCTTTCCCCTCTTTCTGGTTGATTTTACTTTTGCAAGGGGAGGCTATCCCCCAAAAAATCACTGGGGGCTCATGTTCCTTAAATATCTCATTGCGGATGAGAGTCCATTATACAACATGTACTAAGATATAAGTTATATTCGCCAACCTTTCGCTATTTCTGAGTATTTCTGATTTGGTTATAGGGCTGACTCTCAAAAAAAAAAAAAAAAAAAAAAAAATCAAGATTGGAAAACTGTATGCAGTGGAAGACCTTCGGGGTAAATAGACTAACTTACTTGGAATATTTAATTCAAATGCACCAAATAACCAAGAGGAAGTTAAAGTGCGCGCGCAAGCACACACACACACACACACACACACACACACACACACAGGCTAGATCTACAGTATGTCAATGGTATACGGCAAGTTGTCGAAAACTATACCATCCTGATTCGCAAGACTGATAATAGAAAAAGACATCCTTGAGCTGAAGAGGTTAAGGAGAAGAAATAATGCCAGTTTGTCTACAGTTTGTTATAACCTCTTCACCAGGACGACGACATTCTATTTCCATTCTTGCCACCCCAAGGCGAGTGTTCATATCATTGGTGGGATCTGGCGTTTTGAAAAGGTTGGAAGCAATATCTACCTATCCCTTCACTACGATGTCGCCATTTCTCTTTTATTTTTGCCACTCTAAGACGATTTTGTTACAGCTTAGAAAGATCCTCTCGGAGCAATAGTGTTAAGTGTCCTGGTATGAATACACCATCTCACTTGTGGTTGTTTGGCTACAGTGATTTAGTGAAACGAAAAGCTACAGATCGTCCTTATTTCAGTATAAGTAGTCATGTTTTTAATGCATCAAAAACTCAGTTCTTACATCTTTCAATCCTGCAAAATCTTCCGCAGGGTGTCCACTAATTTTTAATAATATCCAACTCAATCCTGCATCATCTTTAAATATACGTGGGGTTTCATTCTCGCGAGATTCATCTTGGAAAGATCATACTAATTCTCTTGTAAAATCTGCTTCCAAGAGATTAGGTGTGCTAAGCTGACTCCGTGCTTTTTTTTATTACCCTTGCACAGTTGTTGACTTTATACGCGGGTTTTATTCGCCTCTGTGTAGAGTACAACTCTCAAGTGTGGGTAGGCTCCCCCCACAACGCTTTTCTCAACAAGGTGGAGTCAACGGCTTTTCGTCTCATTAACTCTTCTCTTACTGCCCCCCTTCAATCTCTGTCTCTTCGCAGCACTGTTGCCTCTTTATCTCTTTTCTATCGCCACTTCAGTGGTCATTGCTTCTCTGAACTGTTTACTTGCATCTCTCCACCACTACGACGGGCGCTTAGCACCCGTCTAGCAACAAACTCTCATCCCTTCTCTGTCCAGCTATCTAATGCAAGAGTTAATCGTTGCTCCCTGTCCTTCATGTGTGCAACAGGTAAACTCTGGAACTGTCTCCTCTGTCTGTTTTTCCTGCTGCCTATGATCTCCAGTCTTTCAAACGCATTGTGTCAAGGCATCTCTAAATGAATGGATCTTGGATTTGGCTTTCTGTTATCTTGTTTCTGTTTTTTCTTGGAGGGAACAATCTTGCGGGTATCTGGTCTTTAGTTTCTTCTTGCTTGCATTTAAAAGAAAAAGCCTTTTGAGTCACCCTCAGTCTCATATTATCAATCTAACTTATGTTTCTTACCTCATCCAAAGATAAGATAATATAACGTAAAATCTCCATTCAAACGGCTCAAGAAGAATGAATTACCGATTATTGTATGTTAATGGTAATACACAAAAAATAATAAATAAACAAATAAAAAATAACTTTTGTAAACTTCGATGCTTTTCAAAATTCATCGAATCACCGCTGACCACTGATGCCGGGGATTGGCTTAGTTTCAAGTTGAAAATTAAACGATAATGAACCTATGATGAATCCTACAGCTACTCAATGGTACGATGAGCCGGAAAATGTGGATGAATAATGTTAGCTAAAATATTTGATATAAATTGATGCAATGCTGCCAGCGGATATAATAAGATAATCGAAGGTAGGGTTTCAGAAACAGAAACTCTTTGATTGTGGCACAAGTAAGCTTTGGTTAATTAAAAGATCATGTAGGTAAGGGCCTTCTGAATGGTGTTTTGACTGACCAATTGGTCAGGCATACTAGCCACCCGTACATCACACGTAAACTTCATTGCATCTCTGAACCACAGGTATAGAACATCAGTGAAGTAAACTAATACTCGAATTCTATTACACCACTCCTGCTCCAGTTCGTAATATACTTAACGAATATGGAAACTCCGCAAGGCTCCAGTAGAGTTGCGTTCGAAAAATATTTTTAATGATGAAGAGATCTATTAGTATATTTCAGCGTATACTGGTATTAATAGTAGGGGACTTGGTAAACTTTTCCTTCCGTAGCCCAGTATATTATGAATATTTTCAGACACATCTTCAGCAATATACTGTACACCTGCTACAGATGATTTGATGTTTTCCTTTGTAAATATTAGTGTATAATAATAATAATATATAATGTATAGCCTTGTACAGCCATGTATAGCCATGAGAGAACTACATGGTAGAATGCATGCCCACATGGCTGAGCTATGTGGCGCAGTAACCAGAGTTTTGCTCAGTTCGTGTATTTGGAGCTGAGCAAGATAGAAGCGCGTCGGATCCCAGTTAGTTCAGCACTAGATCTCTGGGTGGGCACTAGATCTCTTAGTCGGCACTAAAAACATTAAAACGCAGCGGACACTTTGAACCAACATTGACAAAACCCAGCAACATACCTGTGATGTTTAAATTAGATAATTTCAAGCACCATATTATTAAAAATGTAATATCTTTACCCAGTACCGGTTTATTTTTACTACTTCTGTAACTACATGTACAAATTAGTGCAAAAACCTCTTTATTTACTTTTGAAATATAGTTTGCTTCTTTTGTATGATTATACCATATGATTTTTGCAGATAGTTGTAACATACCAATGACTAACACTATTTTATGGTAATACCATATTCATTAGTTCTCGCGCCATGAAAAAGAGAGACCCATAACCCATTCCAGTGCAGAGGACAGAAGTGATTGCAGGCCTCGCTGGTGACGTATGGTGATTACTGACAATTATGTACCAAGTCATGTTGAGTGGCAAAGGTTTCCCATGACTGTTTAAAATCGTGTGGCGTTAGTCAGCATGGAGTAACAGAATCGGTGAAAAGAATGAACAGCGAGAGTGTGTACCTCTTTTACTTGTGGAACTGACTGCAAATAAAAGGAGACGGAAGATTAAGATATCACCTAACCTCTCTTTTTCTTCAAAATGCATAGCAAATTTCATATTCCTCTGCAAAGCGATGCACTAAGTAAGTGAGAAATAAACACTGTAATATTTGCGCTTTACGATCAGCAAGGTTTGAGTGCCTGGGTAAGCCCTGATAGCAGCTTGCATACCATTAGCATAGTTTACCCTGAGCCACGGTCATGGCCTCACACTGCTGGGCGAAAATGTGTAAGACATGAATTTCGAGGAGTCACGTTTGATGTTCGTTGATTGTGCTGCTTGTCACTGTATAATAAGAGGTTTTTAAAGATTTTCACTCGGCTTTCTGTTGTTTCCTGAACTTCGACTCTGTCTTTGTTTTTGGCAGCACGATGAACTGTCAATTCAGGGATCCTCGTAGAATTTTAAGTCATTAAGAAAGCCTGCTGTGGACCTGTAAACGAGTCAACTTCAGATATCTTAAGATGATATTAGATTATGTTGACACGTTTAGAAATAAGACATGGAAGGAAACTGAAGATGCTGCTAATTTTAGGCAGCACGAAGTTCAGATAGCGAAATGATATGTTGTTTTGTTTAGCCTTTACATTGCTCCTTGAGATTTCCGATTAATGCATATGAGATTTCAAGATCAGAATGCAATTTACTTTTCACACAAGCACTCAGAGTGACACGGCTGTAAATGAACTGAGCAACTGATTCCAAGTGCTTAGACAAAGACCATATGATATAACAGCTGTGAACACTAGGTAACAGAGCAGAAGACTGAATTAGTCTGTGGGTCGTTTCCTTTTTGGATTCCGAAATAATTTTTCCTTAACGATTCATTTTGCATGTTCCGCTTCAAGATCCTCTTGTGTGCTATCGATAGAAACTATGCCATTATTAACACGGTATAAATAACGTGTAAGAGAACACTGACGTGTAATCTACAAATATATCTCATATGATCCTCCACAAGTACTGCTTCTTAGACAATGACTGGCAGTCTACTGAAAGTACACTTACCACCTATCTACTAATATCCGTGGCAATCAATCAATCAGTTAATCTATCTATCTATCTATACAGATGTATGTATGTATGTATGTATGCACACACACACACACACACACACACACACACACACACACACACACACACACACACACACACACACACACACACACACACACACACACACACACACACACATTATATATGTTGAGTAAATCACAAATACATGTGATTTACAATAGGAAGTACTGTATAAGTTGTTAGGAATTAAAAATATGGAGTACTGAGTTTTCGTATATTGTTTCGTATTACCCTGAAGATGTTTTGAAACAAGAAAGGTGAGCTTTATGCTTCACTTTTGTTATTCTCAGGAAGTACAAGTCATATATGTATGTATATGAGTGTATACACGGCTAAAATGCAAAATTATGTTCTGACACCATTCAGAAGTTAAAATGAGGTTTAAAACATCTCAGCATAAGGACAAATGACTAAATTTAGATGTGTTATTTTCCAGCTTCTGCGTGCACTGTCCTCAGCTCGTCCAGAAGCCTAAAGCAGTCCTGAGCAACCCAGTAACTAAGAGGTCACTAATGGCAGCCTGAGACCCACTTGACCCACATACATTCCGGCAAATGGTAGCAGGACCGTGGGTATGTGTAGCGCTCTGCCCAGCGGGGTGTGGTTAGGCGAGGGAAACATTGTACTCCTTAGGTTAACAGGCCAAGATGGTTTGGGCCATATGGAACCCACGGAGAATGAGTAGGTAAAACGCTGTGGCTCCTCTGACGCAAATTCAGCCATAAAGTATAGTCTGACGTTACCTGGAATAGAATACTAGAGTTGAACCCATCATGAGAGGGTTAAGAAAGAAAATATATTGTGTTTTAGCGAAAGTGATGGTAGAATGAGGAGTGGTGGGGTTGGGGGTTGAGACACTATTAGCCACGAGGCGTTTTGGATATAAAGAATGCAGGGGGAATAAGTGTAACCTACTTAGCTGGAGATCCGAATTATTGAACCAGGTAGACGAAGTCGATGGTCATCATTTTTGAATGAAACATATTTGTGTGTGTCTGTCTGTCGAAAACTCAAATCTCAGAAAGTATTGATTGTAGTAGGAAAAGTTATAAATAGAAGTTGTTTTGAGTCACAACATGAGTTCACATGTCACTCAACCAGCACTGGGAGTCATCCAGGATGGATACATAATAGTCAAGTTTGCATCTAACTGTATTATTACAGTTTACCTGGGTCATAGATGACGGGTAGTCTTATTATCTTTATATCGTTCCTCTCACACGGTCTGATGTTGCAATGAAGAAATTTTTTGAACTGGAGAAGTTATACAGTATATACAAAACATTCATCTATATACTTGTGTACACACACACACACACACATATATATATATATATATATATATATATATATATATATATATATATATATATATATATATATATATCAGCAGCAGCGGGTGAGGTCCACTGCAGGCCCGGCCTATCCCTACCGAAGCAGGGACGATACAGCCAATGTATCTCCACCCAGTGGCTTAGGCTGTCTGGTAGAGACTCTGTGTAGGGTGAGAAGTGCTTGTGTGTGTGATTTTAATGTTGGAGTGGCTTTGGATGTGTGTGTAGTCTGTGAACCAAGTGTAATCGGCCCGCCTTAAGCCGACTGGGTGCAAGCATACTATTATGCGAAACTGGTTCAACCACAGCATCCCTTATGTCCACTAAAGCGGTCAGTGGCTCGGTGAACGCTTCCCAAAGTTTTTATAACTCTGGCGGGAGGCGAACCAGCGTCCACTAGTGTGTGAAACTCACACTCTACCACTGTACCACAGAGGCTCCATATATATATATATATATATATATATATATATATATATATATATATATATATATATATATATATATATATATGAGGAGTGAAGACAGAAGTGTGAAAGATAGGCTTGGGATGAGCTGGATGAAGTAGTGGGAGAAATGCTCAGGAGCTATAAGGTAATCGTAATGGGTGATATGAATGGAAGAGTAGGCACTGGTCCTGAGGATAACATAATGGGTTGCAATGGAGTACCAGGAGAAAATGATAATGGGAAACGACTAAAGGATATGTGTCAGGAGAGGAGGTTGTGCTTTTGTATCTCTTATTTCCAACACAAAGATGCACATAAATATGCATGGTATAGAGGGAACGGGGATCATGCTGAAAGAAGCCTGATTGATTAGGTGCTTGTAGAGAGGTCAATGATGGGAATGGTTGCTGATACGAGGGCCGTGAGAGGACGGTGTGGAGGTCTGTCAGATCAAACGATTGTGGTATGCAAAATCAAGCTGAATGGAGTGACGTGGATCAGGAGAGAGAGGAGCAGTCAAGGAGAAAGACTGAAAGTTGAGAATCTGAGGATCAAAGAAATGGCAGGAGAGGAGAGTTAGAATCAGTGAATTGGAATGAAATGGATCTTGACAGCCTGTGGAATGCATATAGGGATTGCTTAGTTTGCAATGCTAAAGCGGGGTGTGATGTGGCAAGAGTAACAACAAAGAAGAAAGGTACAGCGTGGTGGGATGATGAGGTTAAGAGAGCAGTGGAGGAAAAAAGGAAGAAGTGGCTAAAGTGGTTACAGAACAGGGATTCAGTTGAAATAAGGACAGAGTATATTGAGAGCAAGAAGCATGTAAAAAGACTAGTGAAGACGAAAAAGAAGGAGGTAAATGATCATCTAGGAAGAAAAATGAACGCAAACTACTCTGAAAACAGGAAGTTATTCTTGAAGGAGGTGCGGAAATGAAGAACTAAACGCGGAAAGAAATGTGATAGTGTGAAAGATGTAGGTGGTAGATTATTAACCCATGGAGATGAAGTAAAGACCAGATGGAAAGAATATTTTGGAAGCCTGATGAATGGGAATAGAGGAAGCAGAGCGGCTGTAAACATGACTGGTTTTGGGAGCGGGCAGAGAAGGAATGCAGTGCCAGGAGACGTGACACTCGCACAGGTGAAGAGCGCTGTGAAGTGCCTGAAAAATGGGAAAGCAGCTAGGGTTGATGAGGTGTATGCAGGGATGATGAAGTGTAATGGAGAGAGTGCAATGACGTGCATGTTGGAGATATATAAGAAGACATGGATGAGTGAAACTGTGCCTGCAGAATGAAAAAAGGCTGTGATTGTACTCCTGTACAAACATAAAGGTGAGTGAAGTGAGTGCACAAATTATCGTGGCATAAGTTTATTGAGTGTTGTAGGGAAAGTATAGGGAAGAATTATTATAGAGAAAGTAAGAGAGATATCAAAAGTCCAAGTGAGTGATGAACAGGGTGGCTTTAGGAGTGGCAGAGGATGTGTGGATCAAATATTTGCAGTGAGACGGATAGCAGAGAAGGCTTGTGAGAAGGACCATAAGGTGTTTATGACATTCATGGATCTGGAAAAAAGATTTGGCAAAGTGGACAGAGAAGGATTGTGGAAGGTTTTGCGCATGTGCGGTGTAGATGGTAAGCTGCTAGGTGCTATCAAGAGTTTTTATGACGGTAGTGAAGCATGTGTAAGGGTCAATGGGCATCTAAATGAATGGTTCACGATCGTTGTGGGCGTGCAACAAGGTTGTGTGATACCCCCATGGTTGTTCAGTATATATAAGGATGGAGTGATGGAGAAGTAAAAACACGAGTAATGGAGAGGGGGATGGCGTTAGTAATGAATGGTCATGGATGAAAAATCTCAGATTTGTTGTATGCTGATGATGCAATACTGCTTGCAAATACCGGACAAGAACTTGGTAGGCTAGTACAGAGTTTTGCTGATGTCTGTGAACATCGTGTCTTGAGAGTAAATGTAGAAACGAGTAAAGTGATGGTTATTGAGAGAGAAGATGACTCCCAGTGCAACGTTACAGTGAATGGAGAGAGACTGGAATTGGTGAGCGAGTTCAAATACTTGGGTACAGTGATAGAAAAGAGAGGAAAATGTGCAAAAGAAGTGGAAAGCAGAGTGACACAAGGAAGAAAAGTAGCTGGTGCAATGAAGGTCTTGATAAGACACAGAGGCTTGTGCGTTGGAGATGCATGCGGCATACATGAAGGAATATTGGTGCCAACTTTAACATATGGATGTGAGACTATGGTGTGGCATGAAATAAAAAGTTGAGAGTAAGAGCAGTGGAGATGGGACTGCTGTGGAATGTATGTGTAGTACGGAGGGTAGATAGGATACGAAGTAATGTGATTCGTGAAAGATGTGGAGTAAGTCGGTGGACACCAGAATCGAAGAGAATGTACTGAAATGGTATGGTCATGTGGAGAGAATGGATAACAATAGAGTGGTGAAAAAAGGTATACAAGAGCGAATTTGAAGGAGGGAGGAGACGAGGTAGGCCAGGGAGAAGATGGAGAGATATGATGGATAAGTGTGTGAGGAAGAGAGGTTTGGAAGTCGATGAGGCTAAGAAACTGACAAGAGATCGAGCTGGCTGGATGAATGTTGTGAGAAAAAGTGCATGATCAGAGATTTGGCACCCCTTTTTAACGTGGCAGCGTCCGGACTGACTCAGTCAGATACGTTTATGAGAAGCAACACACCGTGGTGAATGTTTTTGGCGTGATAGAGCTAGGATTCCGGGGGCTTGAATGATGAGTGAATCGGATGATGATCATGATGATTTTATATATATATATATATATATATATATATATATATATATATATATATATATATATATATATATATATATATATATATATATATATATATATATATATATATATATATATATATATATATATATATATATATATATATATATATATATATATATATATATATATGTGTGTGTGTGTGTGTGTGTGTGTGTGTGTGTGTGTGTGTGTGTGTCGCGGAGTGCGGTAGCCATCCCGTAAGTAGGAATGGCTCATGTTCAAATTGGCGTCCTGTACATAGGGTATAGGAGCTCTCGCGCGAAAACGTTCGCAAAACCCAGTTCTAAGTTTATGAACTAAAAGACTTGCGCTATTCAAGTGCAAAACTACTCACAAAGTCTTGGTAACCTTCGTAGGAGTCGCCAAATCGAACCGCATAAATATTGATTTTGTTCTTTCTTTTTTCTTTCTTCTTCATCAGTCATAACTCCAAAACAAAAAGGCGAACGCGAGCGTACTATACACCAAAACGCTTCTTGTCAAGTGTTGACGTTTCTTTTCATGTTTAGAAAAGCATTCAGGTTACAGTTCGCTAGTTACGGCCTGAAAACCGAATCGTGGTCACCCGTAAGTACGCCATTTTGTGCAACATTTGTTAGCAACAGCTCGCCTACAGCTAAAGAAAGTACAAGAACACTTCTTTTCACGGGAAAGCACCCTCGTTTTAGTCTATCAGTAGCAATGGAGCTCTGTTTTACCAGTGAACTGCAGTCTAAACAGCATCGTTCTACCTTAACTAGCTTCAGCTTACTATGTTATTCTCCGGGTCTCAACTTTATTATTCGACAACAATGCCTTCTACTTCTGTGTAGAAGGCTAACAATAGGTTAAAACCTACCTTGACTACCACTCAATCCTGGGAAGCGAGCTAGTTTTCTACTGACTATCACGACTAAACCTAAGTGATGCAATTGAGCATACTTCTCTGTTACACGTACATTACATGCATGCCTATATGGTGTTACGATTGCTCGCACTCGTACATGCATAATATCTAGTGTTTGGCCCAAGTGTGATAACAGTGCAGCAGACAACGTGACCTTCCCATATTACCAGTCAGCATACAGAAAATAAGGCATCATGGGACTCTCTACTCCAGTCTTTATCATAAAAAGAAACATTAGTCATTTTCTCGTTTTAATTCAGTTTAATTTGTCATTGTATTCTCCTATAATTATATCTCTCAATCTCTCAGCATGACGACAGACTTAAGAGCGCGGTATATGTACGGCACATCATACTCAGAATGCGCACTTGCATACTGAAATCATGCTACGCATGTAAGAGAGAAGTATCCAAATCACATCACATGATACATGTACAATTGTACATTCATGTTTGGAATGCTGAAATCATGATATGCATGTAACAATCCAAATCTAACACTTGCTTTATGCATAATTTTACTTCCACAGAGATCATAAGCTAGAAAACAAAATTTTCTTCTAAAGTGATTGTTAAGACGCAGGAATGACAAAAGTTCACAGACAAGAGAAGAAAAAAGCACAGAAATAAGAGCATTCCACCAGATACAACTACATGTTTGTGGGTAAAGTGTGGAATGTAGGATTGGGTATAGGTCTCTAAATCTCTTCTCATCCTGAATGCTCTCTTGTTTCTGTGCCTTTTTCACCTCTTATCTCAGCACTGTCGCCCCTTGCAGAGTTGGAGGCCTATACCCATTACTACATTCCCCACCTTAGCCACAAACATGTATTTGTAGCTGGTGGATTGCTCTTGTTTCTGTGCTATTTTCAACTCCAATCTGTGCAATTTTGCCATTTCTACTTCTTAACAATCATTTTAAAAGAAAATTTATGTTTTCCAGTATATATATATATATATATATATATATATATATATATATATATATATATATATATATATATATATATATATATATACAATACCCATCTAATATTCAGGGTCAGTCCCAGGCTGAAAGAAATCGTCTGGCAGTACGAAGAATAAAGCAGAAATTACATGTTTTGAACGAAAGGGTTCAAAAAGTGTATCAAGTTACGTCCACACCAAATGCTTGATGGCATAAATGGTTGCAAGAGGTGGTTATGCATCGTTATAACCCACACAAAAGGCCCTACTGGACGCGGGGAGTGCAAGTGAGAACTTCTGTGGGTTACTGTGACGCAAAACTTCTGCCCGCAACCGCCAACATGTGTTTGGTATGGACGCTACGTTAAACATAAGGGATGGAAAAATGAAGTGAGAAAGGGATAGAGGTACAGCACCCTTTTTGCTCAACATGGTGAGGTGGCTTGAGCATATGGAATGCATGGAAATGAGAAGGAAGTTCCTGCACTACGATGACGTATTGACTGTTTCTGATGCCGTCTGGAGATTCTGTGTAACCGAGGAAAAGTTGCAGGTAGTGAAGAGGTTAATAGCCTGTATCTAACGTCTTCAGTAAAGAAAAAAAATCTCTCCTAAGATAATTAAAACAGAAAAAAACGTCACCGTGCGGATGAGGTTTAGAAAATGTAAAAAAAAAAAAAAAAAAAAAAGCTAAGGTGATACTCGTATAAGAATGAGGCCAAGAGGATCACGAATAAAAGGAAGGAAATAATGGAGGAATATTCGTACTTTGTGTAAGTAGCCTTAGAGTACCGGGAGGAAAGAGTGATGCGTAATGAGAAAGGGGAATGGAGGAATTTCTTTCTCGCAGCCGTCTTGAATGAACGTTGGGAGAAAATAAGTAGTTACATTTCCAAGAATAAACTGTTTCATATTTTTTAACGTTAAACGTCCTCGTTGTATAAATAGGAGCTGACGTGAGTAAACTGCAAGAATTTGTTTGATTTTATGCAGATCTGCAATAGTTAGATAAATTTTCAATAGGTAAGTAGACAAATTTCCAAGAGTATAGCAATTCATGGCCGATATTATTAAACCACCTCGCTATATACTGCAGGGCATTTTACACTAATCAGATGCAAAGATATGTTTGATTTACATTGGTTTGCAAAATCGAACTTTCTGTAGGCTCACGCTGACACCTGGCAATGTTTGAATGAATAAGGCCAGTTTCTGAGGCGTAGTTAATAGTAACCTTGAGATGGTGTGATGCTGCCCACGCTTCTCAGAGAATGATATACTGCTGTGGCTTAGTTACTGTTAGAATGGTATTTATGGTGAAACACTTTTTTTTTTTAATGCAAGGAAGAAGGAACCAAAGACCATGAGCCCGCAAACCGCTCCATCCAAGAAAAAACAAAATACAACAGAGAGCCAAATTCAAGATCCGCTCATTTCGAGATTCCCGGACACACTGCGTTTGAAAGACTGGAAACCATAGGAAGTAGCAAATGCAGACAGAGGAAGACAGTTCCAGAGTTGACCTGTTGCATAAATGAAGGACTAGGAGTAACGGTTAACTCTTGCATTAAAGAGCTGGACAGAAAAGGGATGAGAGTTTGTTGCTAGGCGGGTGCTACTCGCCAGTTGTACAGGTGGAAGGGTGCAAGCAGATAGTTCAGAGGAGCAGTGACCACTAATGTAGTGATAAAATAAAGATGCAACGGTGCTGCGAAGAGACAGAGATTGAAGGGAGCCAGCAAGAGGAGGAGAGATAATGAGGCGAAAAGTCCTTGACTCCATCTTGTTGAGAAGAATTGTATGTGGAGAGTCACCCCACATATGAGAGTGGTACTCTACACAGGGGCGAATAAAACCCGTGTATAAAGTCAACAACTGTGCATGGGTAAAGAAGGTACGGAGTTGGCTTAGCACACCTGACCTCTTGGAAACAGATTTTACAAGAGGTGTAATATGATCTATCCAAGATAAATCCCGAGAGAATAAAACCACAAGTATGTTTAAAGATGATACAAGATTGAGCTGGATATTAATAAACATTGGTGGGTATTCCCGTGGAAAATTTTGACGGGTTTATAGGCGTAAGAACAAAGTTTTTGATGCATTAAAAACAACAAGACTTCTTTTACCCTAGTCAGAGATAAAAGCCAAGTCAGACAGGTGTGCCATTGTCTCATCCCTTGTTTGCTGAGTAACTGCTGAGATGAACGCTCCGGGATGCGAATGGAAAGGTGGAGGGTGGAGTCAACAGCGTATGAATTGATAGGGTTAGATGTACAGCTTAGAAGGTCATTGATGAATAAAACGAAGAGAGTTGGTGATAGGACGGAGCCCTGAGGAACACCACTATTGATAGACCTAGAAGAACGGTGGCCGTCTACAACAGCAGCTATACAACGATCAGAAAGGAAGCTAGAGATGAAGGCACAGATAGGAGGATAGAGATCGTAAGAAGGCAGTTTGCATATAGACATACATACATACATTCATACACACACACACACACACACACACACACACACACACAAGAATAGGACGTACTTTTTAATTTCCTTCATACGTCCAGACGTTTTTATTTAACTCGGGGAAACCTGTCACAGGGGATTAGTAATATTTTCAGTGAAACTCCTTCATTACCTATAAAATTCCTTCACCATCTATAAAATTCCTTCACTGTTTATAAAACTTATTCACTGCCTATAGAACCGCTTCACTATCTGTAAAACTCCTTCACTATCTATAGAACTTCTTTCACCGTCTATAAAACTCCACCGGTATCTACTGTATAGTATTCCACTCCAAGGCTGGAAAAACAGTTAAGCGGTAGAGATATAGCTTACTAGCGAGGGACGCCTCCACTTGGTGGCACTTATATTACCTGGCGGCTCCGCTGCCAGGGTTTTACAAACGTCCCTCAGCTCCAGCCGATGGGTGAAAGCTGGGACACATGAGGTTAGACTGCAGTCCACATGTATGTGCACAAGAGGTAAGGAGCCAGAATGACAATAATATAAGAAGAAGAAGGATAAGAAGAAGAAGAAGGATAAGAAGAAGAAGAGGAAGAAGAAGAAGAAGAAGAACGAAAACAACAACAAGAAAACAATAACAACAACAACAAGAACACAATAACAACGACGACGACGACGACGTGGTAACAAAAGTAATGCAGTCGAAGAAGACGTCCTATCTGGCTGAAGGGGTTCAATCATACAAATGCTGTTCTAAACATGTGCTTCGGTAAACTGGACAAATCAGAGGTACCGTCCACGCCAACACTCCGCAACACCAACATGGGAACCCAATTTCTTATCTGGACGTAACAAAGGAATGGTACTGACAGGTCCAAAGATAAGAATGCCACGAGAGAGAGAGAGAGAGAGAGAGAGAGAGAGAGAGAGAGAGAGTCAGGACAAACGCAAGCGATGTGGAAAACTAGTTAAATGGTCAGAATAATACCAGACCCAGAGAGAGAGAGAGAGAGAGAGAGAGGAAACAAGCTGGATAAGGAACATGAAACCTTTTCTCTTATCATCTGGCATGTCGCATTTTTTTACCATATTTTCTTTAATTACTTCTCCCGGATGGAGTCCGGTGAGGTATTGTTTTTGGTCGTTTGTTTGGTTTTAACAATATTACGGAAAAAAGGCTGAATGAAATAGCATGAAACTTTCAGGATAAGTGGGCACTGGTTCCAAAAGAAAATGATTAAATTTTGGAGGTAATCGAGTGACCATGAAAGGTCAAACTCAAGGTCACGGATATTTAGGGAGCTATAATTCAAAACTGGTTGAAGGTAGAGAGATATTTATTATTATCAACATATAAGAAGTCCCATATAGGTTCTCAATTGGTACCATGACCTTTGACCGTAGGTGTACTTCAATGGTCAAACTCAAGGTCACGGATATTCAGGGGGCTATAACTCGAAACTTGTTGAAGATAGATATTTACTATTGTCAAGATATTTTATTTGGCACCAAGACCTTTGGCCTTGAGTGACAATGACAGGTCAGATGATAGATCATGGATTTTCAGAGGGCGTAACTTGAAAGCATTGGTGCCATTACCTTAGACTTTGATTGTGTACCGTACTGACACTAAGGGGCAGTACCGAAACAGCAATAACACAGCTGTTGTCGGGAGAGGTCTGTTGTGCTTGGCTCCATTTGCTTCATTTTGTTTTTATTTTTCTCTCGATGCATCTTCTTTCTCTATCTCTGTGGATTTGTTTCCTTCCGCTATCCCAGTCCTCTCTCCTATTAATCTTAACATGTATTATCATTCCTCTTTCCTTTTCCGTACGTATTTCTTCTTATTTCTCTTCTCCCTTTTCTCTATTTTGCCTTTCCGTCCTTTTTACTCTCCATGTAATGTTTTACATACCTCCATCCATACCTGTCTTTCCCATTCCTTATATTTCTCCTTTTAATATTTTTTTTTCTTTTTTAATGTTTTCTTCTTTCCTTATCCTCATCAGATTTGTCTCCAAATTTTCATTAATATTTCCTTTCATGTTTTTGAGTCCACACACACACACACACACACACACACACACACACACACACACACACACACACACACAAATATCTATCTATCTATCTATCTCTATATATATATTTTTCACTTATCTTAAATGTCGAGACGAACTGCCTAGCCCAGGACTCCTACGCTCCTCATGGGCAATGTAGGATTGGATGATATATATATATATATATATATATATATATATATATATATATGGAGCCTCTGTGGTACAGTGGTAGAGTGTGCGTTTCGTACACGGGTGGACCAGGGTTCGCGCCCCGCCAGGGTAATAAACTTTGGGAGTATTCACCCGGCCACGTACTGCATTGGCGGACACAAGGGGTGTTGTGGTTGAGCCAGTGTAGCTTACTGTAAAGTATGCTTGCACCCAGTCGGCTGGCGCGGGCCGATTACACTTGGTTCACAGACTACACACACTTCCAAAGCCACTCCAGCACTACATTTACACTTACAAGCACTTCTCACCCCACATACAATCTCTGCTAGACAACCTAAGCCACTTGGTAGAGATACATTGGCTGTATCGTCCCGACTTCGGTTAGGATAGGCCGGTCCTGCAGTGGATACTCAAACGGCTGATGATGATGATGATGATACAGTATATATATATATATATATATATATATATTTATAATCTGACTTTTTATTGTCCTCAAGTTTTCTGTCCTTATATATATCTATATATCTATCTATCTATCTATCTATCTATCTATCTATCTCTCTCTCTCTCTCTCTCTCTCTCTCTCTCTCTCTCTCTCTCTATATATATATATATATATATATATATATATATATATATATATATATATTGTACTCTGAATGTCCTATTCTCTATCCCCATTATCTCTCCATGTATTTTCTTATCATCCGTTGTAGTGTCTTTTTTCCTCTCTCTCTCTCCACACACACACTCACACACACACACACACACACACACAATCAGACAGATACGTTTATACACACACACACACACACACACACACACACACACACACACACACACACACACACACACAGCAAGTTGGTAGGTCACGAACTCCACATGGATGTCCCTGAACGACCACCACACCCTCCTCTAAAACACACACACACACACACACACACAGGCGGGGTACCTCTCAAGCCCTCACGCTCAAACAAGGCACGCATGAAGATAATTATGCTCATTAGCCACACTGCCGCACAGATTAGGGTCATTTGCGATTTGATAAGCATGTCCTGTAACCCTCCCCTGCCCTCAGCCCTAACCTAATGTAACCCCTGAGTTTACAGATTTCGGGAGGCATGAGAGATGGCGTGAAGGGCGACTTTTAGTGGAGAGAAGAAATGTAAGCTTTCCTGTCAGCTCGTCGACATCTTTCTTTCGTATTACATTTGCATTGGTTGTTTGCTTTGCTTTGTGTGTGTGTGTGTGTGTGTGTGTGTGTGAACACCAATACTCAAACTGTTTTATCTGATTTGGATGAAAGTTATTGGAGCGGTGAGGGTCAGTCATCGACGAAGTGCTTCAGTTTCGAAGTAATCGATCTTAAGGTCAAGGTCACATGGCGACGTCAAATGTTCTGTCGTTAGGCCACCAGTGGATGCGGATGTTTCACTCTCTGAGAGTCCCTTCTCTATTACAATCTTCAGACTAGGTTTTTCAGGAAAAATTTTATCTAACTGCGGATCAAATATAGCCTTTAATAACACATCCCTGCACTAATGTTTAATAATATTCAGCTTAATCCTGTATCATCCTTGAACATGCCTGGGGTTTCATTTACTCGGGACTTATCTTGGAAAGATCATATTACATCTCTTGCACCCGTCTGGCAGCAAACTCTCATCCCTTTTCTGTCCAACTCTCTAATGCAAGAGTTAACCGTTACTCCCAGTCTTTCATTTATGCAACAGGTCAACTCTGGAACTGTCTCCCTCTGTCTGTATTTCCTGCTGCCTATGATCTCCAGTCTTTCAAACGCAGTGTGTCTAGGCATCTCAAAATGATCGGATCTTGAATTTGGCTCTCTATTGTATTTTGTTTTTCTCTTGGAGGGAACTGTTACTGCGGGCTCATGGTCTTTGGTTCCTTCTTCCTTGCATTAAAAAAAAAAAAAAAAAAAATCAATTTTGCTGACTAAAAAACAACACTTATTTTACGGTAATTAGAGATCACTGATCCCGACAATGGCTTCAGTTTGTACCCAGCACGTCACATTTAGCAACAAACTAGGATGTCATATTTTATCGGATAAGCACGATTTCATTGCATAAGTATCGCATTTGCTCATCATTATCAATATTTCTCATAACTATATTACTTGTATGTTATTTTTATGGACTACTATATATCTTTATATAAATTAATAGTATTTGTTATGCTCAGTTGTTTTTATCAATTTTATTAACTATTGTGAGCTGCTGTAGTTTCTCAGCCAGCTCCATGTTACTCTATTGCACGTTTGTTTTTCATTCGCAGTTGAAATTATGACACATAACCAAAGAAAGTGAAAATTGCACCAAGATATCTTTTGGTATATCTGCGGATGCTTATCTGCACCAAAAGTGGATCCGAAATATCAAACTTTGATTAGAAAAGCACATCACGCATATATTGGAATTAAATTGAGTGATCATTCAGACTGTCGACCTTGTGTTCAAAACCAGAGACAATGGACCGGAGGAAAAGGAAAGATTCCAGTGGTCTGGAGGGAGCTGCACAGTCATCGGGATGATTTGAATAAAGAAGGAAACGGTTTTAAATATCTGTGTTCAAATTACCCCTGTTATAACAGATGAAAACCAAATGCTGGTAAATCTGATGTCCCTCAGATAAGACTACTGGTGAAAGACCAGCAGTTCCAGAACTCAGTGAAAACAGGTTAAGGAAATGCATGGAACGCATTTCCAGCAGCTGGATCTGATTTTATTGGACCTACTAAGGCTGACAACTATCATCACCTACTTGGAATTTTACCCAGGAACGTCCAGAGAGCAGGGTGCATTATGAGTGTCAAAGTTTATTTCCTACATAACCTTGTAGACTTTCTTTTCCTGAAAACTGTGGGGCAATAACTGATGAACAGGGAGAGAGGTTCCATCAGGATAGACAGACAATGGAAAAAGGGTATCAAGGGGGACGGGACGCAAACATGTTGGCCGACTACTGCTGGTGCATGCAAAGAAGATTGTGTCGACATTACTTACTTCTTTAAATGAAAGAAAATGAAATTCATTTCGTAGCAGCACTGCATTTTAAAAAATTCCATTACTTTTTTACTTAGGTTTTGTGGTATAAACTGACGTTCTACGTTAATTCTGGCTTTATTTTTTAAACCAGCCCCTACGTAATATGTGTGATGAATACTTTTTACCAAATCAACAACAAGAAAAAAATCAGGATGGAAGGCTGTGTAATCTCAGGATCACAAAGGACTTTATAAACTTGAACAAAATAATCTGGAAATTGCAAGAATCATTTCAAATGAGACGTCATGGTGATGAAAGGGTTAGGTTAAATCCTTGTTGTATCCAAGATCTGTTATTTCGGGAGGAACAGGAAGAGGAGATGCAGAGACTTCCACTGTCTCTTATTCTTCAGACAAAGATTTTTTTTTTTTTTTTTTTTTTAAGAGAACGTTGATGGCAAGTTCGTGAAGCCAAGTCCTGGAGATAAACTACTGAGGGATAATTATAAACTCTTCCATTTTTTTGTTCCAACAGTTCATTTTTTCCCTAATTTCTTCACGTGAGTTGCTATGAGAATAACTTAGAAAATGAATAAAAACAGGAAATGTAAATATGTTAAAGCGAGGAAACTGACAAATAGGAGGAGGGAAGTTAAAAAAAAAAAAAAAAAATCGTTCCAACTCAGCTATCAGAGTGATGCCCGCGTACGATGGAACAACAAAAAAGTATTTTTAAAATAAAACGGTGTAATTTACCTTGTCCAAACTATTAAAATATCCTACTGAATCACTTGCAAGGTTGATCTGAAACACAGAGCTAGATAATTTACAATATTCTAGTGCCTCTGAATTTAAGTACAATCCTGTGTATTTGTATGTGTGTGTGTGGGTCTGGAAATGAGCGTCTTCATGCGGAGGCCCGGATATGATCGAGTGGCTCCATTGCTTTGTTTATACAAGCGTCCCTCAGCCTCCTCTTTATCCCTCCAAAAGGAAATGGCAGGTTGTACGAGGAGGGTGGCTACAGCCTGGAGTCCACCGGGGTCACGTTCGGATGAGCCTGGGGTTGCAACTACTACTGTTGTGTTTATCTTGGATCATTGTCGATCGAGTCACACCCATACAATGAATTTCTTAAAAATTTATTAATTATTAAGCGAAATATAATCAAATGGAAAAGACTCTATACGTCGATTTAACAGGAAGAATTGTCGGACAGTTAACCAACATAATACCGGTCCTGTTACCACACGAATTATTCTGAAGCATGGACGAAGCATTGTGATAGACATGTGCCACCCTGTGTGTATGGGTGCATATATTATGCTTGGTATTCATTATATTCGATGTTACATTAGACGTCAAATATTGGGTGCTATATTTTTTCAGGCACCAGGTTAGTAGATTCAAATGTGTCTCCAGAATTCACTTTATATCGTATCCACTGAACCCCAGAAATGCGATTTTTTTTTTTTTTACTGACGGCACAAAACAGCACGAGAATAATAAATTAATAAATGTCAGGATCATTATATTCTAAACTGAAACTAATTTAATTGATCAGCCTTTATGATGACAATGTTTTTGTGCACAGAATATTTGAAGAGTTGAAAAGGCCTACTAATTTTCTCTCCTCGAAATTATGATCGTCTACGTTTCATTTCCAAGACTCAGTGGTGAAACAAAGGCGGTTTAACAAGTGGAGACTGTTTATGGATTCATTTTCTCCCGAGTAACAGTTGGGTGGAGGGACCGTGGGAGTGAGTGCCTTAGTGTGCATCCTTTTCAAAACTGCCACATTTTTATACATGACAACAATTTCTGATTACTCGCCAAACTGTATTTTACGATCGCTTTGGTTTAGAAAACATTTCCAAAATGGCCTTAGATCGTCCAGGATTACAGAAAATCCATTGACCTCCAGTGGCGTATCACGTCCAGTTCACATCTCCTGGACCCATTAACCTACCAATATTTCTTCCTCTGTCCCCTCTTATCCTATACCTTTCACGAGACTTATCCGTTCCGTTCTGTCCTACCCTACCTTTTAACTTAGTGATCACACAGACTGACGCAACTTGCTCAGCACTGACGGATATGCTCGCAACTGACCGGAGCGTCTCGTGCCCGCTCCTTATATACTCTCTCCCTTCTCTTCCTGTTGCATCATCGGCGGGCACAGGACACGAGCCGGCCAGCCTAAAGTTTCTCCCAGCATGGGCGGCGACGGGGAGGGGTTTGGGAGCTCTGTATGGGAAGACTAGTGATAAAAAATAGGTTAGAGAGAAGACACGGCGAGGACGGGAAGAGGGGAGGGAGTGCTGTGAGGGGGGCCAAGAAGGGAGGTCAGGGATCAAGGGATCTTGGTATTTAAAAAATGTCTTGAGCTGGAGTTGAGCATAAGCTTGCTTGTTTATATTTAATCTTCACTCACGGAGCTACCATATACTTCATAATCACGCCAGGGTGAATATTAAAGTGAAAAGGCTTCAAAACAAAATGATTCCCGATAATTATGAACGACAGTGGAGTCTTGTTTTTCTCTGAAATTGGTTAAGATCCTCTGTGAACAGGGGTGGTGGGTGGGATTAGGGAGAAGATGTAATGGTGGAGGAATACAGAGCCAGGCTGGGCGGAGTCTAAGGTATGTAGATGTCTTTAGGATACGGACGGACGGGCGTGTGAGGGTTAGCGTTAGACACTGCATGGGGAGGTGGTTGAGGTACTAGGGACAAGGGGGATGTCAAAAAGTAGGTCACAAGAAGGTGGCTGGCATGCTTTTAAGGATTAGAAACTCAGGGTAATGGTAAAAAAAACACAAGAATGTAAAGGTAGGCATAACTTGTTCGGTGTTAAGGTATTTGGGGCGATCGTAAACAGATCATGATACCAGAAAAATGGAGAAAGTAAAAATGTGAGAACGAGGAAGACGGTCATATAATTATCGTGGAGCGTCAGAACATGAAAAAAGTAGATTGTCACGAAACTGTTATCATTGCAACAAGCTGACGCTGCAAATACTGCTTAATTTTAAGGACGATTGCCGTGCAATAAAAGACTAGATTATTATACCTGCGCGTCCGAAAGCGCGGCGTGGTAGGCTATAATATCACTAGGAGTGTATGTGTGTGTGTGTGTGTGTGTGTGTGTGTGTGTGTGTGTGTGTGTGTGTGTGTGTGTGTGTTTCAATCTATCAGTCTGTGAACAAAATAACTCAAACAGTGTTGATCCAATTTAGAATAAACGTGGTGGTAGGGTTGTGCGTCCTACCAGGAGGTGACCTGTTGTTTTATAGAACAATAGATCAAAAGCCACTGTCACATGGCAAGGTCAACTTAAGCATTAATGATCCGACTTAAACCGAACTTAGGTGCCATTGATGAGGGTAAAACAAGGATGAGCTGACTCGATTCTGAGAACTGTCTGCCAAATATTAAGGTCATGGGTCAAGGAAAAAAAATCGACCCTATAAGTCAAAAAGTCTCTATTAGATTAGGACCAGACTTGATGAAGTGACTGTAGGTCACACAATGACGAGGTAATATTCCTTAGACAGCAATCGCTCGTAGTCACGGTTATACGGTAAAATCAAATGTTCGGTGCGGGTGGTGCACTTCTTGAATGTTCCTTTTTGTTTATAATGTACTCAGCCCAACAGTAACCATAGCTTGTTTGAGTTGCCATACCATAGCATCCACTTTTGTCATAAATGTCTTATGTATGATTCTGTAAAATTAATGTATCATTGTTATTACATAGTGTACAACAGCAGATACTCATGTGTACTATCAAGTGTTATAAACATCCGGCTGCTTCACTGCGGCCATTTTATCAGCTAATGTAATTATTCTTCCATATACAGTACACTTTTTCTTTTCCTCAGCAACAGTCTGTTTTACTTATTGGAGAAAAAAATGTTTCCACTACAGCTTATCATTTAGTTGTTTGGCTGTCAAACACGTAACACCAGTTGAACAGGGCGGTACTCCCGATGTGGTGGCAAGCTGGTGATAAGGAGAGCTGGAGATATCGCTTTACTAGCCCTTAGGATGTGTTCCTGAACATTTTCCTTTGCTGAACATATTCAGCGTTTTCATTAATACAGAGTAGGCCAGGATAATCTCATAAGCGCCTACCTCCAACTGTCTACACCACACTACATGTATATTATACGTCATGTATTCTATTCCATCCCCCCCATAACAATAGCCGCCGTAATATTAGGGGCAAATGCGGTGAAACCTCGGATTGCCACCACCGGCAGGGTAGAGCTGGCGGCACAGGGCTCTCCTAGTAATCAGGCAACAGTGCCAGCAGCGGCTATTGCGACCACAAATCATGCTCTTCAGCGGAGAAGTGCGGCTTGGCAATACATTTTACTAACATCCGTGTCTTAGTACCAGTCTCAGTTCTGTTCACTTCTTCCTTGAATCCATATCCCCTCTAGTCCTATTCCTCACAGAAAATCGCATTTGTCCCTCTACCTATCTCAATAGCTTTCCTGATTACCATCTCCTCAGTCACTTTCCTAACAAGGGTGGCACTTGTTGCCATATTAAATCTGAAAATGCAAGTGACGCTTTCATCAACTCCGCTTCTACTTATTTTGATTACTTATAGTTCATACTAAATTACCTTACTATCACCAAATATATTTGCATAGTCTCGCGATCCTCAAATGACTCACCACAACACAGCACATTTGACATCATGTTCACATATCTGACCAACTATAGCCTCACCCTTATGACTGAAATTACCATGATGAGCGATTTCAACGTCCATACTGTAGAGTTTTTGTTGTATTCGGCAAGGACCAACAATATTGTTCTAGAATGCAAGCTATTTGTGGAATCGCTTAATCTCACACACCTAGTAAAACAACCAACGAGAATATCAGATAATCCTGACCGAAGGGCCCATCTTTTTGGACCTATTCCTGACATGTGGCCCAGATCAGTACAAGACAGAAGTATTGTCACCATTAGAATCCTCAGTCCACAATGTTATCAAAGCGTTATTTGTAAGTCGCTTCACGCCCCCCCTTTCTGAACCAGTCAGGGTGACCAGATGGCACTTTGAAAGGGCAGACTGGATTTAGAAATTTTCTAGCTAATATTTCATGGCAGTCTTTCTTCCCCATTGACATCAATTATAGCCCAGTTCCACATTGATGGCCTAATGAAATTGTTATGGAATATTTCATATCCTGTCAATAATTTACTGAAAGATCGAGCTCCCCAGAATGGTTCGACTGTGCCATGGCAATAACCAAAAATTTTTAGTGTGTAACTCTCAATTAGAAAAAGAAAAACTACCGAATTCCTCAGTCACTCTAAAGTTGCTAGAAACCACTCAAAAGCAGTAACAGATCTTGCTAAATCAATTTTTTTTTTTTCACAACTGTGCATCCAGATTCTTAAATAAACCAAATGACAATAGAATATTTTGGTCAACTCTCATTTCTTTCAACGGTAACTTTATCGAGTCATCACCCGTTACTCCACTAAAATCTTCAGACGGAAACATTGTAAATGACTCACGTGGAAAAGCTAACTCTCATGCCAGTGGGTTTGCCAGAAATTCTGCCTTAGAGGAAATCAAGCAGAGCGTTCCTGTACAAGAACTTGACTTTCCAGAAATTGATTTGCTAAAGATACAGACTAGACATGTAGAACCAATTCTAGACAATTTACCAACCAACAAAACTCCTATCCAGATAGAATTCCTCCCACAGTTTCAGAAAATGTGTCCTCAAACTTGAACCTGCTCCGGCTAAATTATTCAGACTAAACATTCCTACGTTTTCCCTAGTTCTTTGAAAGACATCCATCCATTTCCAAAGAAAGTTCCTCTGATCCCTCTGAATATAGATCCATAACTGTCGCGTTCTTTCTTGGTAAAATATTTGAGATCGCCATTAATAAGCACATTGTTAAACATTTTGAATCCAACAACTTAATTACTGGCAGACAGTATGGTTTCCACCACGATAAATCCGATGTTGGTATACTTATCTCATTATTCATCAGTTAGCTGACCAACATGAAGAAACCAATGCAGTAACCTTTGTTATTTCCAAAGCTTCTGGCGGAGTAAGATGCCGCTCCCTGTTATCTAAACTCCCTTGTTAAGGCCTATAATTTTTTGTCACTGATCTCTTCATATCTTAGCAATTGAAAGATAAGAGCAAAAGTAGATGATGCATATATAAATTTCTACTCAGCTAATGCCGGTGTCCCACAAGGATCCGTCTTGGCTCCAACTCTGTTTCCTCATTCATATTAATGATCTCTTGTCAGTCACCCTTAATACCGTTCACTCGTATGCAGTTAGCTCAACGCCTCACAGTTCCTTTACATTAAACCACCCACTCACAGTGTTCGATATCTCTAACTCCCAACTCAGCACAGCAATTTCCATAAAACAAGATTTATCTAAAATACTGAATGGGAACAATATAACATTGTCTCATTTAATGCTAGGAAAATCAAATATATCCACCTAATAAGAGACACTATATTGCAACCAATTTTCCCATCTCTGTAAGTTCTGAAATTCTTGGTGTTTCGGTTAACGTTACCCTCAGGTGCACATCTCACACAAAATTTCTTGCTAAACCGCCTTAAGGAATCTTGGATTATTGCACAGAGTCCGTAAATTCCTCACTGATGAGCAGTTAGCTTTGCGTGAGCTGTGTTCCCAGCTCGAATAGTGCTCACTCTTGCGTATCGGTTATGAAGAGGCTGAACTAAAGTAATTGGACAAAAAAATTCAGAACAGACCTATATTAATAATTAATAATCCAGCAATTACAAATGAAATCATAATTCATTCACTTTAACTTGACCCAAATTTACATCCTTTTTAGCTCATTTCTTGAAAATCAGTGACAGAATAAGACAATAATGTGGCTCTACATACTTTCTGTGCACTAGCATCATAATCTAGCCTTAATCTATTGCTAAAACTCAGCATCTGAAATAGAGGGATAGAAATTTTAGACCAAGGTAAAGTGAACAGAGCATACATTCCATAAACGTAAGAAGGAATGTTACCTCTCTTGCATTATTTTACAGATACTTTTATGACATAAGCTCTGACAATGAAACATTCATTGTTCCACCTCTCCACTCCTTCTCCCATGCTACCTGGGCATCTGATTCTGATGGCGCCCATGACTTGTTTGCTACACTGCCATATTGCAGAACTCCTGCCTATCAAAATTCCTTTATTACCCAAACCGGTGGTAGATGTAGATGATGGGTATAGTATTATGAATGCTGCCAGTGGTAGTGTAACAAACAGTGATATAACTTGTTGTTGCTCTACCTACTGTAGGTGTGTCTGGTCAAGCAGACCCATCGACCACAAGCAAACAACTGTCTACCTGTGCATCCAGTCATACAGCGCCTGGTCAGGGTCGGAAGAGGGTCCTTTCATACGGGTAGGTGCTGGGAAAATGGAGGAATCATAACCCCCATGATGATGAGCAGTGTATAGGAGATATGTATGGATAGTAGTCTCAGCTCGGACTTTGAGTACTTGGTAAATATGGTTGAGTTCCCCTCCTGGAAGTGATAAGAGTAAGTGCTAGATGTTGACACTATTGTGTATGTGGCAGTGGTGGTGGCTGTGTGAGTAGTTGTCGAGATTAACAATCTATCTCTGGATTGTTGTAGTGGTAAAAATCAGTGTAGTTATATTTTTTGACAGAAATGAGAGAAAACAGTATAAATAAATATGTAGGGTTAATAAAAGACTGACTGGGAGGGAATATGACGATCGACTGGATAACAGACGAAATTTTTTGACTGAGAGTGAAGTAAAAACACAAAGAACAGTATTTTCTTGGGCTGAAGGAGCTTTCTAACGTTTCCTTTTTTGCGTTAAATTATGCACATTAAACATGAATAATCTTTTGTGTATTATTATGTCCTATACTTATTGGCAAAGACTACATGAATATAGTGTATGTTATTTTACTAAAACAGAATTATGCCAGTCAACTGCACAGGGTTCTTAGAAAGCAGATAACCGCTGTGGGTATAATATTTGAGAAGAGTAGGTTCTGCGACCAACATCTTCCCTCATATACAAGTGAATATCAAACTGTCATATGCAAAGCTACTCTGGTAAGGAAGACGTGCTAATTAGCCTAAGATGAAGAGAATACAGCCCTAAGCGTAGATACGTATGGGGGAAGGTGGTGTTGGTTGTGGGAGATGGAGCAGTTCATCTCTTCATTTTGATGACGTCTTTCATATTTACGTTTCATACCGCGAAATCAAACTGAGGAGGACATCTGGAAGTGGGAGATATTGTTTCTAACTTGTTCACTATGCGGTGTTTCTTGAGTCGAAGAAAATATGTTTATTGCAAGATATAAGCAGAACTACCTGAAGGATCTTCTGTCTAGGCTACTTTACACACAATATGGCGAGATCAACTCTTAAACAATTGCTCACTGCGTATCTGTCAAGTTTACATTGTAAGAAAGTAATCGGCTGAAATGAAATCAAAACGTAACTGATTATGTCAATGATATTAGTAATATTTGTGTCACTGAATATATCTTTACTAATCAAAATAATCTTAAAAAGGCGCCAGATATTGCTCTGTACTAGAAAAAATATAGATTGGTTTTGTCACATTCTATTAAACTAATGTGTTTACGTACCAACACAAGAAGATGCATCCTCTGCAACGTGCACCTGAGCAAATAATATATTAAGATCATCAGGTAATATATCAAGGTAAAGAACAGTACTTCCAGGACATAAATTTCTGGATCCTCCCTGACTGAGGATGGCAAGCGTCGAGGATGTGATATGATGTTGCGGTAATTTGCTATGGAAGGGCGGAGGACTGGCGGGCACACCCTGGGAGGCGACCTGACTGACAGGAATACTGATGAAGAGGAAGGAGAAGAGGGCCGGGAACCAGGTGAAGCGCTTATAAAGGATGCAACCCCATCAGTACCGATCAGACTGTTGCATAAAGTTTATTTTCCCCATGACCTCGTTCGTTCGTTCGTTCGAAGATTTCCTGCACATACTGTACAGTATAGTGCGGCCGGGCCATACATTAGCCCGGTCAGTGGGGTATAGGCTGGTTAAAAAATAGTAAGTAGGGAGGACAGGACCTGGGGATTGCCCAGCACACACGTCCTGTCTCCTGGATGGCTTTGTGGTGTGTGTGTGCCCCATGACCTCTTCATGTAGCAGAACTGTAGTTCTATAACTGGGGACCTGAGTGTAACATCAGCTGCTCCGGACCGTGTTCCAGGGGAAGATTGGGAGTTAACAAAAAGTTAATATCTGCCTGAATGACCCTGCTGCAGTGGATATGCAAAAGCCTAGGCCTTCCTTTTCAGTACGGTGATGCCTTATTTTATATTACTAGGCTATATAGAACATTGTTACATATTTATATTATTATATATTGAGATTATAATAAAATTATATACATCTCTCGTAACTAGAGGATAATTAGGACTATAACTAACATCTACATTTCGAACACTTACATCTCAGGCAAAATAAAATCATCTGGTCAAACCAATCTATCTATCTATCTATCTATCTGTGTATTTATCTATCTATCTATCTATATCTATCTATCTCTATCTATCTATCTATATATGACGTCATTTTAGTGAAAGAGTTCTTTCAATTTTAGCGATTACAAGTCTCCTCAGTGTTTGCATTTCACCATGAACAATTTTGCCCTGTCTTGTTTTTTCATGTTATTACTCACTCAGGTTTGGTTATGAAGTGTATTGTAGCTGAATGAGGTACAATAAAAGTACAAGCGAATAATCTGACAAACAACCCAAGCTTAAGGAATTTTTTGATCAAGTACCCAGGTGTGAGAGGCGAAGAATGTACGACCACTGATTTGAACTGCAAAGCGATGGTAAAATAATGAACCCTTATGACCATGCATCATTTTATTGTTTGTAGCTTTACGTTATGTAAATCTGGATGTTGAATTATCATTATCATTTTTTTTTCTGTAGCACATTGGTATTACTGTGAAATTTCTGACCTACTTCACATCAACACAGATGTGATCTTAATAACACTAAGTTTTAGGAAAAAAAAAATGCATTAAATAGCATGCAATATGTCAAAGTATTTTACAGCTCCGCAGTATTTCCTCCTTGCCATAACCCTATCCATGTGTAACAAAGCAGTCTCAGATGAAACCAAACACTGTTGCCAAGCCAGAACCATCAATATCCTACTAAGTCTTTTTGCATTGACAGAAGTCCTTAGCAGAATTCCGTTGGGTAAAAAAAAAAATATTATTGCAGCCTGGGACGCACCAACTACTTCTTCATCTGTGAGCATCTCTAAATTTGCTATAGGGTGAGCATGCTCTTCATGGCAAAAAGAGGGTCTGCTCTTTTCAGTCGTAACACAGCTTTTTGCGATCCAACAAAAAACAAACTGAATCTGTCGCTCGTTTCCAGACAGATAAGTATGAGCATATGTGAACTCGTCTGTATCTGTGATACAGATCTACTGCTGAACTAATTATGGCTCCGTGGGGTAACGATTTCTAAACTTCAATATTAGACACCACGAAAATTATAGTGCTTTAGAGTGTGTTAACATACAACAGGCAAGTATTAGACAGGTAGAAGATTGGCCATAAACCCACTCAGAGTGTGGAATTATCACACTGTACGAACTAGAAAGCACTTGAAGTACGCATAGCTCCGCTAAAGCCAATAAAGTTTATTACTTACTGCTGTAATTCCTTTTCGGAGAAGTGATGCACACAACGTGGTATGGCCACCTTAGGATGAGTGAGTATTCGTATTTCTGGAAGATGATAAGGATGGTGAAGCTGATGATTCTTTTCTTCTGTCAGAAGAATAAGGCCTCACATAGCCAATTAATTCTATGGTCTTACTCTGACCTGTTACGTAGTCTCAAAAAAAGCATGCCTCCGCCAACGCCAAAAAATTTACGACATTCCTGCATCAGGATCTGGATCCAGCTGAAGATCTATTCACATCTTGCTTGACACACTCTCCACACATCCACTTGATTTTATTGACATCCAAGAACAATTTTATAAAATATCTTGTACACAAATAGACAAAAATGACACGGGTGAATACATAGTCTCCGTCCAACTTCGGCAGAGGGAGTAACAAGAAGGAAAGAATCCAGCAGTATCCTATAACCGTGTAGAACTATAACACGACTAGACACTTTCCGTTCATATTTTGATATCAAAACGTCAAGAACCCAAATTCGCAAACAAATATAATCGTACTCACAGGCTGGACGAGGATGATTTACATCCTGATACACGCAGATAAGCTAATACGGTGTGCACTCGGAAATATGCTAATCCAAACAGTCTTATAACCCTAAACCAGTTTCAGCGAGTATGGGTCAGAAATCTGCGACCAGCATATATTTTCCTTCCTCATACAGGGATAAGTTGACAGATTTTTATCGAAGTAGATAGGAACCACGTTAACGTTTATTGGCCGTTGCCGATATATTTTACCATGCAAGCATTCTGCAAAAATGTGTCTGGAAAGCAGAAGTTTTAACTGCAACTAGTCAGTCAAATTCCGCTTCTTTCCCAAATTTTCAAGCTATATTTCTTCATGTCATTACTGTTCTAAGTTCTTCCCACACATTACCTCCTGGTTACCATTGTTCAGCCTTACTTTATGCATTTTCTTCATTGAATACCAGCAAACTCCTTATGAAAATTACATGCTTCCTAAAATGTCGAGATTCTATGCTAAACCATGCGCATGAAGAACCTGGTGCCCGAGGAAGAACTAAGGTGGTGTGGATTATGACTCTTAAACCTTCCACTCCATATCCTTATTCATATGTGTTCTCCAGGATCATCATTTCCTCATTTCTATCATATTCCACCCCTTCTTATTTTCATAATAGTGCGTGTTTCAGCCAACGCAGATGTAAACTAATATGCATTGTACTTTTTCATATTTCGTGTACTGATAAATATGTTATTGTGCCCAAGCGACTAAGACACTATGCGATAAAGCACTCACTTTGACACGACATTTACTTGTATGATTGTTGCTACAATTCAATGCGTCCTTTTAAAAGAATCTATCTATCTATCAATATCTGTATATCTATATCTATATCTATATCTATCTATCTATCTATCTACCTACCTACCTACATATCTATCTATCTATATGCATATACATATATCGATATCTATATCTATATCTCTCTATCTATAATATATATATATATATATATATATATATATATATATATATATATATATATATATAAAATGGAACTTTCTCACTGAGCGTGGGAATATTCTCTCCTTATTGTTGTCACAGTTTGGCACTACGTGAAGGCATCCCTGTCAGCACCTACTTTACCCATTCACACGTCTAGGGGAGGGAACTGTTGAACGATGAACTGGGGGTCTGAGATAGGCCTTTGGCCTTTGGCCCTTGACCCCGCGTCCCCAGCCTCTTCTTCAGCATATTAATCTTTTAACAAACTATATACGCTGACCCTAGCATGTGCTGCGCTTCTCCCAGCCTCCTCATTTTATTGCATCTTATCGTAATTTAATAATGAACTGCTTCGATTGAAAATTGATAAATGGCTCTTTAGGAATAATCAGTACCCCTAAAAATTAGATATCGGTGATTATTATTTCTTATCCAAACCTATTACTTAACTTTCTCACGCCCCTTTTTCGTTTTCAAGAGTAGTGCGAGGTAACTTGTGTTGTATTTTCTAGGTGCCTCATTGGAATTCTTCTGAGCACCTACCAAGTGGAGGAAGAGGAGAGCACCGTTAACATATATCTATCCTTCTCTCATGTCTCTGTTCTTCACCATCTCCCATCCCGTTAAAGCTTCAGAGTCTTTTATACGACTCTCCCTTACTGCATTATACGTTATTATTTGTACCTGTTAACTCACCAACACTTACTTTACATACAGATTTATTCAGTGTCCAGTTTAAAGCCCAAACGTGTTTAATTTTCAAGCGAAATAATGCGTCAGTTTTATATGGACCAAATTTCTACCGTAGGCTTTTAAGATCACCCGCACAATTTGTTGTTCCCTCTTATTATCGTACTAATCATCACCATCGGTTCCACTGGGCCACGTCCAATTATCAGATAAGCCTGGCCGCTCCCTGTGGCGCAGTGAGCTATTAGAGACGCTTATTTACACCCTCATCCATATGTAGGGATTCGGATCCTGTTTGGTGTGAGGGAATTACCATCTCCCTCACTTGGAGTTGAGATTCATCCCAGTTTTCGAGGATCTCTGTTGTGTATTTTCAAGTGACCAATAAATTAGTTTGCTTTGGGAATAAATGGAACGTAGTCTAACACTACAGTCCTTTAACTATAAGAACAAGCTGCGAAAGCCTAGGTAAATATTGGATAACCAAACCTCAAATTCCTAAGTCGTCCCCCTCACTCTACAGGGCCCCTAGGTCCTACTTTCTCCATCGTAACTAACATCCTGCCTCAGGCACTGTAGGGCTAGGTATGGGAAGCCTGTTCCGACCGGCACTCCTCTGTCCTGGCGAGTGGTCCTATCACCATCTCAACACTTTCTCCAGCCAGCCTGCATTCCATCGGGGTGAAAATGTCTGACCAGGAATGTTTGTATCTCAAGATTATAGTTAGATCGTGAATTAATGACTGAAACTGTCGAATTAAATGATAACAGGTAACAGTAATAAACTTCATAGACGTATACGCCCTAATATTTCAAAACTTATGAGTATGAGTTAGTGTATGACACTACTGTACTCATAACACATAATGTGACAAATGAAAAAGACAGCTTAAAAAAAAAAGAGCATAATGGTGCCTATAATTTGTAATTTTAATGACTAATCACGATAAAAATTATGTTACGCAAACTTCCTCCCCTCCTCACCCCCTCACCCCTAAAAAAAAATCATGCAGTAAAAGGTAAAAGTGGCGCTAATGGCTAAATCCTTACCCCTGTGATATAGCAGACTGGGTTTTAACATTTTTTTTTTTTTTAATAGCATGCAGAGTTTGGATTTCACTTAACAGAGGTACCTGAAGTATAGACCTGTTAGAAAACAGCTAAACAAATTACGAATAATTGTCTTTCTTCCTCTATCAACACATATTAAAGATGTAAGACTATCCTCAATCAGTGCAGTCATTTGGATGTTATCCCTCTGGCAAATGCAAAAGCAAGTGGGAACTCTTTAGTAATATTCTTATACCAATGACCTGAAGCATTATTAAATAGTGGAGAGACTCAAGTGCATGTGGAGATCTCGAGCTACTGTATAGGGATCGTAATCTCGTCTGTTATTGCTCTCAGGTTCATTGTTGTCCGGTCCATGAGACGGGTAATGGTTAGAGCACAATATATTCTCAGGCTCCTATGACTCGCTCTCAGCGGAATAAAATCTGGTGTTAGCTAAAATAGAATACTTGAGTTATCTCCAACATGAGGGTGTCAAGGATGCTCTCTATTACCAGTTTATTTTTGTATACGGCTAGCTAGTGTTCTGCAGTGGGTATATGCGCAAGTTATGTTGATATTTCAGTAATTTGAATAACACATTTGGTAATATTTAGTTGCTGGATGCAAAGCGAATAGCTAAAAAATGGGTGCTAGAGAGTCCCTTGGCCTTATGAAAATACATAGTGGTCCGTAAGTAGCGGATTATCACAATACCTTAGGTGTTGTGGGGGCAGCTCACTTTGATTCTCTGGTAATGCATACGGCAGTGCGAGTAGGAAATTTATAAATGATACAGGATAGACATTGATAATGCCGACTACCTCGTACCCACTTGCCTCTGCTCTTCCCTTACTCTACCTGCCTCGCCTCTGACCTAAAAAAAAAAAAAAAAAAAAAAAAAAAAAAAGTCCATTTACCTTTTTTTTTCAAACTCGTCTTGACTGAATTTATTCTGTATTTTCTCGTGTATTTTAGGCATATCGAGCAGTATTAAACGTACGACAAAGTTACTCTCTTTTATAAACAAATTCAAAAGTACTAGTACAGGGAGCTTCAGGGCCATTTGGTTTTTGCCCTTGGTGTGGAGATGCAGATTTTATTTTTATTTTTATTATTTTTTTTGGTGTGGTGAGGCTTCGCTGAAGTCGCTAAAGTCAACGAGAATGAAGCACTTCGTGTCTGAAAATCGTTGTGGAAGAAAAAAACAAAAAACAAAACAGAGTCACTTCTACTGATACTCTATAAAGAGGAACACCAGCATCACTGTAGTCTATACAAAGCGATATGAAACAATGGCAGACCACTGCTGATTAACGGTTATCAAGTGTATCTTCGATATATGAGTATGTATAAGGCACACATTCGTGTATTTCTCCTTCGTTATTGTCAATGAATCGTATGATCACTTGATTAACAGAGGTACAGATTACTAATGAAAGTAAACGGATGTCATATCAATTGTTCATATTTAGCGCACAAAATTATAAACACACACACACACACACACACACACACACACACACACACACACACACACACACACACACACACACACACACACACACACACACACACACACACATTTAGAGATAGATTAGTAGATACCTAGAGATAGACAGGCAGATAGATCGATAGCTATCTATCTATCTATCTAGCAAGCTAGAGAGAGAGAGAGAGAGAGAGAGAGAGAGAGAGAGACCTATCCTTGCTCCCTACCGAAAGGCGGCAAGGCACCTGCCCTTTTCTCCCTCCTCCCACCCCCCCTGGCATTCCATCCCTGTATGTGCTGACCCACTTTCGGCGGGACATAAGCCTGGAGGTCCCCAAGGTCGGCGGTGGCTGGGGCGTCTCCAAGTGAGATCTCAAGGTCCCGCTCCACCACCACCACCACCACCTTCACAAAGGAAGACAAACAACGCCTGGTTTATGCTGCGTCACTGCAGGGCAATGAGAAACTAGCCTGGAAAGTGAGCATGAATGGAAGAATCGCCACTCTCTTTAATGCCAGCATTATTCTGGTATTGTTATCTGAAGTAAAGAGAGAGACAAAATGGTTTACACAGTAGTAATTTATAGAGTATGGCAGGGCAGTCTTGCTCTGCAGGAAAGTGAGAAACTGAGGCTGAAAAGTATGAATAAAAGCTGCAGCAAAAATCAGAACACTCGTATTCTAACAATAATCTGGCATAATTATCTAGGCAAATGATTCATACAATACCGTATTTTAAGTAACTTACTCTGCTGTTTTACAGCTTTTGGAATGGTATCGAATCACCAACCCAGTCTTCAGTCGGCACCAGCAGTTACCAATTTCATTTCTTGTTTCGGTGACTGAAGATCATGACGCAATCAAAGAGTAAATACTATACGAACAACAGAAAATTATATTCTGCTGTTTGATAGTGAATAAAAAGAGTGTGGGCAACCTCGAATGATTATGATTCATTCCTGAGTAAGAATGAGGAACTGGAGAATTGAGCTGAATTGAGGAAAAGAATATGGAAAGGAATGTGGATAATCTGGTTAAGAAAAGTGAGATCATGTAGGGGGAAGAAGGTATCAGGGTGAGCATGATAGAAAGAGGACGTAGGGAAGGGTTCTAAGGGTGGTGGAAGGGTAAGATCAGGAGAAGAATGAGAAAAATGGAAAGGAATGTGGGTGCTGCAGAGGGAAGAGTTGGATTACAGACCTGAAAGAAGATATGAGGCTGATAATGAGGGGAAATGGAGCGTAGGACAGGATAAAATGTTGGAAGGGAAAGTCCAGGAGAAGAATGAAACAGATAAGGTCAGAGAAGGTACAGAGGGAGATGGAAGGGAGAGATTAGGGGGACAAGAAAGGAAAGTAAGAAATGCTTAATCGGGAGTGTCAGGGGAGGGAATAAGGAATAAAATGTGAAGTGGGGGATGAAAAGAAGGTATCGATGGAAATAAATAGGGAGATTAGAAGAGGGTTTCTAAGAACGCAGGAGAAAGCCCAGGTAAAAGAAACTGAAGTAAGAAATGCTTCGTGGACAGTAAAAGAAGATGAGTGTTGAGAAGTGGATAAAAAGAGAAAAATGGCAATGAGAAAACAAAGAGGGAAATTAGCAAGGGTATAAGAGGATGACAAAAGAATGGGGGATATAGGTTAGAGAGGGGTTGGAAGAGAGGTTACAAGGGAGAGTCCGCAGGAGAGAGTAAGAGGGTAATTTTGGAGAAGGAGGTACCCGTAGGGGGTGTATGGAGTGGATAATTGGCTATGGTCATTCCCATGTCCCTTCATTTACCTTTCTCTCACTCATACCTGCAAGTGTTTTGAACGGCTTCGCACCATACCCAGACTCACATGGGTCTAGGTTTATTGCTTACCATTGTTTTCTTGTGCATATTTTCGTTTAATAATTATTAGTCTGTGATTCTACTGGTTACAAAGAATTTTGTCAACTGAATTAGAACATAGTTAGTTTTATTTGTCACATCTTTCAAAAGACAAGGCTAAACTAAATAGAAATATGCATTTCATATACTTGCATGCCATTAATTAGGAGGGATGAGGGGAGGGATAGAGGGAGGGCGAGGAACAGTTAATTTTTATCACCACCCAGTTTAAGAGCCACACTGAGAGAAACAGAGAGAGAGAGAGAGAGAGAGCGTCCAGACTGGTGCCGAACACGCAACCTGCTGTGGGATGCCAGAGATCTACAAGATGAAAGTTACTTCCATTTGTTTGCGTTCATTATTTTTTTTTTTTTTAGCGGTATTGTTTTGTGACATGTATAATATATTTACTGTCTACCTGTTTATCTATATGGATACAGATAGTTATGTAGAAACACATAGACATCTATATCTATCTTTATATCTATCCATCTATCTATTTACTCAATTATCTATCTATATACTCATCTATCTGAATAGATACACACACACACATATATATATAGATAGACAGATAGATAGATAGATAGATAGATGTAGGTGACACGTGGAGGTGTAGGAGGACTACTGAGCCTTGGGATAGGCTACTGCCCCCGAGATATAGGCCCTGAAGCCTTTGCCCAGAGTCGGACAACAACAAAAAAAAAAAAAAAAAAAAAAAAAGTTATTTATCTTGAGGATCCAAGCACGATGCTCACATGAGCCCATCCATCCATCCATCATCGAATCCTACGTTGCCCTATGAGGAGCGTAGGAGCCCGGGGCTGACAAGTTGGTCCTGACATTTAAGTTGAGAGTGACCAGCCTCACTTATCCCTGAGTGGCATTAAGTGAGCAATAAACCCCAACCATCCCTTGGATATAAACCTTCACCGGCTCAATCCGACTGGAGCACAATAATTACCCACTAAACCACCAGGCCCCAAAATTTGGTTGTACGATTACCACCCAGGGTAGTAAATGGTTTCCTGGTGTACAGGAAACCATTGGGCTTGTCACTCAGTGTAGAGTCACCCACAGGCAGAAGGAAGAGGAAAGAATGAAGGAAAAGAAGACAGAAGAGGGAGCGTAAAGTCACCCAGAGGCAGAAGGACGAGGAAAGAATGAAGGAAAGAAAAACATAAGAGGATGAAAGGAAAGAAGGGTGGAGGTGAGAATCATTATTATAACAAGACAGTTTAGGCTGCAGTGATGGTGCCAGGACTGGGCCTTTCTAACAAGGACTGGGCTGGCTGGCGTACAGTACATAAAAATGGTTTTAAACGGTCCCTCCAAAGAATCTTATCAGCTTTCAGCTGACATAATCAGGTAACAATGTCCAGTATCCAGTTAGGCGCACTGGATATTGCTGGAGGCGCCTCCGGGGCTCCATTTTGGCCCGGTTCTCTCCTGGGTACAAGTGACTCGATGATTCAGAGATTTTTGTGCTCCTAGGCCGACCCCTGTAGCTAGTAAGCAAAAATTAATACGATAAGCTTGACCTTTGCTTCTGTGAATATTTGGTTAAAAATTCCTCCACAGTCTCTTTGCATGTCCAAATAGCTGCGATGCAAGTTGCATTACAGTGCTGAAATTCATTCACTTTGCAGAAATCTACTGTACTCCTACATATTAACCTAAGAATGCATTGGATTCATCTGAGCTAAACAAAGGCGTCTGGCGTTAACCAAGAAAAATACAGTGTTCTCAGTCCTTATACTAACAGAGATTGATTTTTACCTTTTTTTTTTTTTATAAAGTCATCTGACTTTAACTGAGATGAAACACTAGATTCAAGTATGGAGTTCAGAGGGTTATTCAAGTTTCAGAACTTAAATCTATCGTGTATTTAAATGAGAAATCTTTTCTTGTTTAATAATAGATTCTTTGTTGGTGTGGCGCCTTCACATAATTGGGTATAGAAATGCTAAGAAATGACTTTGACCCTGTGCGTCGTGGCATGATGGTTGTCTTATCATCATTACTTCACCTCAGGACAAATGCATCGTCCACCTTTCTCCTACCGATTATTAGCCTGTTCCATCCCAGACTAGCAAATATTACTAAAGCTAGTTTATAAAACTAGGCTCAGTATACGATATAGCCAAGGAGCAAGTGGTAATGTTTTACACAGTTGCATAATTATATAAAGAAAAAAAAAATCAAATTTTATCCTTTTAATGCCACAGGATTCCCTTAACGGAGTATGGCTGATTTTAGCTGGCATACGGTAAAACTTAAGTGGGACACTACTTCTGGAGGGATTTATTAATAAATTATTTAACTCACTGAATGATGAAGGTTTCCTCCAATGAAATGTCATCTGGCATTATCCAGAACAAAATACCTAAGTGCGACATTACTCTTAACAAACATCATATTTAGAGAACCATGATTCAGAGGATGACTAAAAAGCTTAGAAAGTATTGTGAAAAACAAGCAGTTTGTTATGTGACTAAACTACGGTTTAGGAGAAAAGAGAGAGCTAAACACAAAAGATGGATGGCTGGTTCTGACACGGATGTAGGGTTGCCGAGAGAGAGGGAGGGAGGGAGCTGGGGGCAAAGGAAGGAGAGGGGGAGCTGGGAGGGGGGAAGGTAAGAGGAGGCCTACCTGCTATACGTGTAAGGGAAATGGGATAACGGCTGTGAATAACACCAGGTTACCACATGACTTATATACCCTCATTATTTACCATACACACTCGCGTGGGATTTCAGTCTCACCTAAAACGACTCACGAGGAACCAAAATCAACGTTCAGTGACGCCCGTCACACGCAGAATGGGTCACCGCCGTATGAAAAAATATCAGGTGTTTGTGGGAAAGGGAAGGTGGTGGTTTCAGTGCTTAAGGACAAGCAGCTCCCTCTCCCTCTCTCCCTCCCTCTCCCTCTCTCTGTCTCTCACCTTCTCTCTCTCTCTCCCCCTCTGTCCTTCGTCATTCCCTGCTTGAAAAACGGAGGTCACCAGATCGGGGGCACCAGTCGTTGGGGAACTTGTTGTGCCGTCAGGAGCAAATCCGTCTGATCCTCTGCTTTTCTGTATACACGTGAGTACTTTGCTGGAGGCACAGGCCAGGTGCTTTAAAGGTGAAAGTAAAGATGGCGCAGTAAATTGAGCATAATTTAAGAGGTTAAAAGAATTTCAAAACTTTTGTCTTTATTTGAAACATTTATACATGTGAGTGCTCAAACAAGCAATAAACCCAGGTATTTTAGTACTGTACATGTTGCAGTCACATGAAGATAATTTAGATGGTTAATAAATTACCTAAGCAATTTCTTACAATATGAATAATTTATACACACGAGTACTCTGGTGGTGGCGTAGACCACGTACTGTACTTGAGCGCACGTTGCAGTAAATTGAGGAAAATATAGCTGATTTATAAACAATGGGGGCTATGTAATTGACTTGAAATATTTATTCACCTGAGTACTCTGACGCAAACGGGCACATTAGTTTCTGCGGGTGTACAGTATGTTTTGAGGTAACATGAAGCTAATGTGGAGGTTATTGAACACTGAAAACTACGTTTATGACTGACCATTCATGCGCTCAAGCACCCAGAAGGAGGCGCAGACCAAGTGATTTAGTGTTGTACATGATGCATTCACCCGAGGATAATTTAGGAGTTTAATGGCTACTGACAGCTACGTTAATGGTACAATACGTTTATACACATAAATATTCCGTTTCGGGAGTAGACCAGGTGCTTTAATACTGAGAGGAAGTACGTTGCAGTCACCTGAGAATGTATTAAAGGGCTGATATATATATATATATATATATATATATATATATATATATATATATATATATATATATATACTGTATACGTATATATCGTTTATTCATGCAATGTTCCAGGTGAGACAGTCCAGGTGTTTTAGTAATGAGAATAAAGATGTTGCAATCACTTCAGGATAATTTAAAGATTTGATAGAATTCCAGAGGTACAGTACTTACATTATTTGCCTGAAACATTTTGCCTGATTAATGTTAATAGCTTGATGGCAGGATTTGTCATTGCATTTGTTTTTGTGTTATAAGATATTTTACATACTAATTATAATCTACATTTCATTGTTATATATTCCTATAATAAGTGAGCAAAATAGGAAAAAAATAAAAAGACAGTATGAGTGGCTAATGTGTGAATAAATCAATGGATGGTAACATCTTGGTTCAGAATAAGTGCCTTTAGTGATAAATATTGTGGGCTTAATATCAGCTACTTACTCCGAGATAATGAGTCCCGGGCGCTGTGTGGGACGGAGTACAAGTTGGTTAACAAACACTGCTGTACAACAGCATCTCATTTGCAATGTTAGAAGAACTTGGAACCTATAATAGGCTTGTTTGCACATGACCGAACTTCGATGAGTCTTAGTTATGAGTGAGGAATGAGTCTGCTTAGTTACTATCCAGTTCGAATCTCCAGTCTGACTGTCTTTAGCTGTCATCTGAGCTGAAACACTTAAGGATCTTCGTCGGAAAAAAAAAAAAGCGTTTTATTAATTTACCATTGCTATAACGAGTTGAACCGCGAGAGATTTTTAGATATATTTTTGCGTGTCTGTTACAACTGATCAGTTCCCTTAAAATACCTAGAGCTTTTCTGATATATTATGCAGAAATAACACAAAGCTATTGATTTCCGCTATTCTAAATACGTTCGTGTTACACTAAAGTGAGACTTTTAAGGAATGTGTGTTGGTTACTTAGATTGAATATGATAATATATACGCTGCAGAGATTATTGACGTGCTGGTGAGGGACGCATTCCTGTGATGGCACCGATATAGTCCGGCGGCACTGCTGCTCGGCCGTGAAAACGTCTTTTATCTCCTTCCCTACCCTCTGTAAGAAGGAGTGTGGGCTGCAGGAGAAATCAGCTTAGGCCAGTTTTTCTCAGGATTCACATTTACAGTATTCGAGTATGAGCCTGGCCTTACAACAAAAACTGATTCGTAAAAGACGTGAAATTAGGAAGTCAGATAATAAAAGGGTGCTTTGTGACCTCAGATCTCTGGAATCATTCGGTTTGATGGGTATCGCTTTTAACCTCTTCACTACAAGAGGCATTCTATAGAATGAGTAAAGTTGTCTGGTGGTGGTGTGAAAAACTGAAGACGTCGTTGTGCTGAAGGGCTTGATTGACTGACAGTGATGAATTGATAGACTTACTGATCGACTCTGATAGATTGATTGATTGGCTGAGAGAGTGAGTGACAGACTGACTGATTGACTGACTGGTGATTGCCTGACTGAATGGATGGCTGCTTGACTGCCTGATTGACTGACAGGCCGGTTAATTGACTGAATGACTGATTGAATGAATGAAATGAATGAATAATTGATTGACTGACTGACTGACTGACTCGGTGAATGACCGACTGACTGATTGACAGCTGATTGACTGACTGCCTGACTGACTGCCTGACTGACTGCCTGACTGACTGACTGAATGCTTGTTCAGCTTATTGCATAATTGGCTACCTTATTGACTGGGTGATTGACTGATTGAGTGACTAATTGACTGACTGATTGAATGCTTGATTGACTTATTGCATGATTGCCTTATTGACTTGGCTGATTGACTGAGTGACTCACTGATCGATTGACTGACTGACTGACTGACTCGGTGAATGACCGACTGACTGATTGACGGCTGATTGACTGACTGCCTGACTGACTGACTGAATGCTTGTTCAGCTTATTGCATGACTGACTGCCTTATTGACTAGCTGATTGACTGATTGAGTGACTAACTAATTGCCTGACCGACTGATTGGCTACCTCATTCATTGACTTCCTAATTAACTGACTGACTGATGATTGATAGGCTGATTGACTGACTAATTTATTTATTACCTGATTAATTTTACTAACTGACTGACAGACTGACTGACTAACCGATTGATGGATGGCTGAGAACAGACCTGGGGAAGTAATAGACTGAATGATCCAAAATTTAGGAATACGATGTCGCGTGATAATTCCAAATACCCGCCCCATTGACTCATCTCGGAGGTCTTTTCTTTCATGCTTGGAGGCCTTCTGTTGAGGCCAGCCCTCACAGAGTGTGGCGTCAGGTAACAGTGTGTCACAGATATACAGTTTATCTGTTTGTATATTTATCCATCTATCTGTCTATCTAGATGCAAATAAACGGTCAGATCGTTAAACAGCTAGATTGATTTACAGATGGATAGGTGGGCAAATAGATAAAGAAATAATTAGACAGTTAAGTAGACAGACATATAGATTGGCTGAGACACATAAACAGATGGACGGGTAAACAGACAGGAAGTGTTGTGAGAATAGTGCAGCTACCCACCCTGGTCATTCATCCGTTGCTGGTTCCGTGTGAATTCCAGGAACCTGTTTGGTCGCACAGAGTTCCGAGGCGGCAAAAACAAACCAAGGGACAAAAAGAGGAGTCCACTTTTGATTTCGTTCGTCAGATTTGTGTGTGTGTGTGTGTGTGTGTGTGTGTGTGTGTGTGTGTGTGTGTGTGTGTGTGTGTGTGTAACCTCTCTCTTTAAAGTCTACAGCATCCAAGAAATCTCCTGTCGCCTCCGCGCTTTTCTGTCTATGGATTTTGACACTGAATTTCACAGATCCGCAGCAATTGACATCGATTAGTTTATCTGCCCACAAATCAGTGTTGTCAGCATCGTTTGCCTTGGATTCAGAAGACTGTCTTTTAAAGTTCATAGATAGAACAGCAGGAGAGGCGACAGAACTTTTATTGTTGACTGTAACTTCCACAGTGTAGACTCTCTACTCTGATCGATTAATAACTAATTCATGGTGTCGAAATAAATGTTGTATTTCTTTGTGCGATTGAACAAAATATGGATTTTCATCTGAATAAAATATGTAGAACATAAATTATCATCAATCCTTAAAGATTGGTCTGAGAAAGTTTCTGTATCAGTGAAGGTAACACCACGTAGTTTTACTTACCAGTTTTACACGCAGCTTAGATCAGTTTATAGAGTGGTCCGTAAACAGCGTTCCACAAGAACCTCGCCTATCAGAAAGGTGGCTCAGTCTGATGGTGTGGGCGTGGTTGAGGCAGTAGCAGTACCGTATGAAATGAATAAATGATGCAGGGTAGACATCCATATCGCTCACTGAAATGCTTCCACAAAACTCGAGAAATCGCCGGGCGGGGTGGAAAAGGGACGGTTACGTATTGCCCACCCTGTATTACACCTTTAAACAAAGAGAATTAATAAGACAACATAGGCTCACAAGTCGGTCATCATGCATCTTAAATCCATTAGATGAGCTGCCTTAATGATCTATATGTAGGCGATAGTCATAAATCTTTTTTCAACTAACCAACTATGGTGACCGAACAGTGTGAAATTTTGTAATTTGCTTCATTGATGCTCAACATTGTATCCTTTTTGCACTGATTACGTTGACGAAGCCCAAGTTACCTGATATCTCACTAATGCTTATAATATTAAAACACACACACACACACACACACACACACGCATAACTGAAAGGAATAGACTATATGCTAGAGGAACAAAAACCTACCCTCGACCCAACCAGCCAAGCCCTCCTCCCCTACACAGGACCGGTTCGTCTGGCTTACTACGCCGTTCAGAGTGACGGCGGAGGATGACTGGTAAAAGTTTAATTCATTAGAGAGATTCTAGCACGAAGGCGAAAGTTATCAGAATATCATACCATAAGTTCTACTAACCCAGAGGAAACGTTGAGTAGATTTTTTTCTTAAATCTTTGACCGTGTATGGATTATTGTGGTAGAATAAAACAGTATGGTACTGATGAAAATATAATATTAAGTACGTTCGAACACTGTAGTGAGGGGAGTCAAGAAGGTGGAGGTTGAGATGGAGAAGAAATAGGGAGGGAGAGACATCGGAGGTGATAAATTTCCATAATCGTGGATCACCTTAATCCTCATCCTTAATCCTTCAGCTTGTAAGGTTCCGTAGCACTTTTTCCTCACCGATTTATTTCTGCCTATGGTACATTCGTAATTTGAATGTTAGTTATGCAAACTTCGTCGATTGAAAATACATAAAAAAACAAAATAAGAGATATAAAGGTGGAATATGCAAAATAAACTGAGAAGAAGTGGTGTTCGATCGTCCCAAAGTTCACAGAAGTGCTGTCCTTTGTATACATAAATTTGGCAAACTTTAGATCAACGTTCACAGTAATATCCAATATACCCAATGTGTCAGAGGATATTATCTGCCAGTGCTGATAAGTCCGCGGAAAGTTAGCTTAGGTTCTTTAGCTAATCTTCAAAACGCCAGTGAAATTTCTGCTCACTCCGTTTGTATCTGCTCTATCTCTCACTCTGCTGTCACATATTGATATTCCTCCTCATTTCGTCTATTTCCATTATTAGTCATCTTTAAGTAGTCTCCTTGTGACTGTTACCTTGACACTGCTTTTTTTTTTTTTTTTTTAATGTGTTTCCATCTATTTCTCATTATTTAATTTTTTTCCTTAGCCCGTTCTAATTTATCCATTCTTAGTAATTACTCATCAGTCAGTCTATCTCCCACCCTGCTCTTCTTCATATTCATCCATATATTCTTTTTCACTCAACACTTTTCCCCTCCTATTAGTTTTCATCTCTTCCTATCTATTCCCCATTAATTCGTTATGATTCTCATCCTACTTGTCTTCATCTGTTCCCATCTATTCTGTTTCATTCACTGTGTTACCCTTCGTGGTTCTTTTAATATCCTTTCATTCACTCTTCTCTTATAGTTCTTCTTTCTTCTGTCTATGTACTGCCTTTGGTGACACCTTAACACTGGCACTTCAAAGGCGACATTTATTTGCATATTTATTTACTCATTATTTTTTTACCACCACCAGATAAACATAGTGAGCTGAGGAAGGAGCTCTGGTAGTGAAAGTGCTAAAAACAAACCCCAATGTCCCCATAATCTCCCGAAGATTTTATTAAGTTCATGTTAGACTTTCGTAACTGAAAAAGTCAGCTATAGCCTTCATTAACTCCGTCACTACCAGGGATTTCCTAAGCTAATAAGATCGCTTTAGAGAGCAAAGAGCGCACTAGAAATAGACGTCTTCGTAGTGAAGTAGTTAACCAATCCCAACAACCCCTCGGCTACATCCACCAATCATAGTATGGATCAATGGGCAGAGGGTGTTAGGGGGAGTATAGGGCATGGACCAGTGTGTGTGTGTGTGTGTGTGTGTGTGTGTGTGTGTTGAGGGAATGAGCACAGTGGACGGGTATGGATGGGGGGGAGGGGGAAGAGTCTAGAATGGGCCAATGGGGGAAGGGTGGCAGGGCATAGGAAGGGGGAGGTATGGGTAGGAAGGGTCATTCTATGGGTAAAGTTTAGGTTAATGGCGCTGAGTTCCCTTCTGCTCCTCCCCCTTCCCCCCTGTTGACCCACATCCAGACATTCCATAAGAACAGGTCTTACCCAGGTGGCTTCTATGCGTGTCCTTACTTATATGCCTTTATTGTCCTTCTTAATGTGTAACTACTTATGTGTATTTAATGGGCTCTTCATATTGTGCACATCCTTTTGTGTCATCTTCATATGATTCCTTTTATATGGTCTCTTTAAAAGTGTCCTTCTTTAAGTATTCTTCCGTCATGTGTCTTCCTTCATACATTTTCTCCATGTGCCTTCCACCATAAATGATCCCCATGAATCTTTCTTCATATATCTCCACATAAGTCTTCTTCATGTGTCCTACCAATACATCCCCTCCTATGTGTCTTATCTCGTGTGATTTCCTCATGTATCTTCCACATATATGTTTCCCTGTGTATCTCCCTTCATCAGTCTTCCTCCACTCATCCTTCACATGCGTCGTTCCCTTTGTATACCTCTCCATGTGTGCTCATTCCTTTATTTTCCTCTCATATGAGCCCTTATTTCATTCTTTATCTTCCCTCATGCATCTTTCCTTCTTTCACTTTCCCTATGCGTCCATCTTTCTTTATCATCCCCCATGCGTCCTTCCTTTATTTGCTTTCCCCCATGCGTCTACTCTTCTTGGGATATCCTCTCCAAAAATCTTATCGATACATCATCCTCTATGTACCTTCCCCATACACTGTCTGTCATTCATCTATTCCATATATTTTCCCTCATAAATCTTGCACCATACATCTTTCCCCATTCATCTTACAAAATGCATCTCTCCCACGCTTCCCCTCCCATACTGCTTCCCTACACATCCTCTCCCGTACACCGTCTCCCATATTTTTCATCATGAGTCTTCCTCGTGTCGCTGTGAGTGCGCGTTAGGCATGGGCGGTGAGGTAACTCCGTGCCCTTGTGTCAGCCTGCCTCACGCCTAACATTGTTGCGCATTATATACCGCTCTTGACTCGTGGGAACAGCGCTTAGCCGTATTAGGAGCCGTATTTTCGTTGGCACAGACATTTCTATCTTAGTTACTTCTGCTGCGTATATCACAGTTATATACCCTCATATGCTGTTTAAATCCCTTTAATAACGAGAATGTTTGCCTAGGTGACCAAAAAGCGAATGTTTGGAAGTACTGTAATGAACGAAATGTATATATATATATATATATATATATATATATATATATATATATATATATATATATATATATATATATATATATATTTTCCACGAAGGAAATGATGTTAAGAAGACTTCAGTGGCAACGAGAATACGACTCTAAAAGTGTTGTTAGCGTGTATTCTTTCTAATTCCAATGTGGAAATAATTTTTCACAGATATGAAAAATATAACATTTGTCATCAGCTGTAATAGTTAAATATGACAGACTTGTGCTTGTGGCTCGCACTATTTACAAAGACCACATCACATACTATGTCCTCCCACCAACATTATTTGCGCTGAAAATATGAATCATAAAACCACTCTTAGTCTAGAAATCACCAGTATTTTATTCCAGTTGATATCAAGCGATATTTTATTCAGGTGAGACAGATTATAGGAAACTGTGAGTGTTAATACTGTCGACCTTAACGATTTCGTGGCTGGCACAAGTTTAGTAATCTATTTCAACTAACGCCAGATGATTATATTCAAATGGGTGAGTCACAAGAGCCTGGTTATGACTATTTTCAGTAACTTTAAGACAGACATACTACGAATGTGTTCGACTCACTTAGCTTGACTGAATTTCCTTTACCCAAACTCATTCCGACACTAAGAGGACATCATATCTATCTTATTCTTGCTGCATTCCAAGATTTCAACTTAGTTTAGGGGGACTTTTCGAAATGATGGGGTTAGCTGTAGCCTCGCCAAAGCTAGAGGTTCTCCCTAAGTTGAGCAAACATCATCTGGGGGCAGACTGACCATAATGAAAAAATGTCATGCACTGAAGGAGTTGAATACACTTAACCTTATAATACAGTAACTCAGAGTCTACAGTGTCTGGTTTCTTTTTGTAATCTTTGATAATTATAACATGGCCTGTGATCTCGACGGCTAATAAAACTCCATAAAACTTCTTCCCTGCCAGTTTAAATAAACATCCGACACATTAAAATTCACTTCTATATTCATCCTAACAGTGCTGATAGTACAGAGATCTGGAAGGCACAGAAGCTAATAGGGTAAAACAGAGAAAATGCATTGCTAAGGAAGAGCTCCTATACCTCATATCAATTAATCTGGCCAGGCATGTATGGTAACACTGTTCCTGCCGAGATTCTGATTGGCTGGAGGTGTTTGTTCGATTTCGTTGTTGCTGAAACTGATACTCTTTTTATTATCTGATATGATACTGAGTTTATCGAAAATACAATCGTCAAAAGCAATAAGAAATCCGTTATATACTTAACAGTAATGAAATTTGCGTAGGAAGATAGAAATATGAGTCAACAAAGTATTATAACAGTCCAAGTCAAGGTCAGCATTCGAACAATTCCTTTAAATCTCCGACCCTCGATAATATAACAGAAAATTAAGGAAACCTGCGTGATCTAAGCGTTGGTGAAACACACATTTAAATTTTAAGATCAGTCCGTACCCTTAAATCGTGCCACAACTCTGAATAATTAAAAATTCTAATGAAAAGACGAGTTGTGCGGGAAGGGAGGTTTGAAAAAATTGCGAAAATCAAAGTAGGATAAAAGAAAACTATTTCATTATATCTCCTCTATTATCACAGTATGGACTGATCTTAAAATTTAAATGTGTGTTACACCAACGCATAGTTTAAGCAGGTTTCCTTAATTTTCTGTGCTATTATCGAGTGTCGGAGATTTAAAGGAATCGTTCGACTGCTGACCTTGACTTGGACTGTGATAATACTTTGTTGACTCATATCTCTATCTTCCTACGAAAATTTCATTGTTGTTAAGTATATAACGGATTTCTTATTGCTTTTGACGATTGTATTTTCGATAAACTCAGTATCATATCTGATAATAAAAAGAGTATCAGTTTCAGCAACAACGAAATCGAACAAACACCTCCAGCCAATCAGAATCTCGGCAGGAACAGTGTTGCCATACATGCCTGGCCAGATTAATTGGTATGAGGTATAGTAAGCCTACTACTCCGCCAAGAATGGATAATTATCTTGTGTCAAAATAATCAGCAGTTGACTGTACTTCATCTTTCCTCAGGCCGCCATGATGAAGTGTGTGTTGCTGCTGCTAGTGGCTCTGGCCTCCTGTGTGATCGCTGAAGTGGCCAACCGCTCCCCGCAGAGCCCTGCCGGTGCCGTCCCTGTCCAAGCCCAGACTTCCGCCCCAGCACCCGCCATGACCTACGAGGAGCCTCAAGTGGACCACCAGAACTACTACTACTACTACCACCCCGTCCAGGAGCAGAAAACAAAAGGGCTGTTCGATTTCAGAAAAGATAGTGACCTGATCACCATCATCATTATCGGAGTCCTGTTTGTGGGTGGTCTGCTGGTGGCCCTGTCTTACCTGGAGCTGCCTAAAGAGTCTCGCACACTAGGCTCCCTCAATCTGCCCTACCATGACCTCTATGAACTGGCTACCAAAGTCTACCAGGCTGTCAGTAAAAAATACTAATGGGGCCATCTTTAATTCCTGCATTACAAAAAGGTCTTTTTCCTGATATTCTTGTTATCTCCTGTCGAATTTGTTTAGCTTAGGAGAGACTTAAGAACTGGACGGTTTAGATACTAACCTTCATTGATCTCTTCATTACCATGAGGCTCTCCTAATCTGGAAAAAATAATCGACTGGTAGTGGAAAAAAAAAATGCATAAATTACGTTTTTGGTCTGAAAGGGTTCAAGGGAAGTTTCATGCAAGGGGATCAAGCTCCGATATCTCGTTATTTTCATAAAGTACAACAATAGCTTCTTTTCCATAATTGTAGTCTTCCTTTATCCAAACTTCAGTTTTTACTAAATACATAAGGGTAAGAAACAAGAAAACGATCATCTTGTAAATTTTTGATGTTTCGGGCGCAAAATCTGAAATACCCTACAAACAGAAAAGAGAAAAGGACTGCGAGATAGCATCTTTGTTTTCTTATCTTAAGTCTTAGGGAAAATAACATACTCTTGCAGTCATTCAGCTGCTATATGTGATTATTTCATTTTTTTTTACCCTCGTATCATACTCGCCTTTGTTTTTGCGAGCAGTCAATGGATGTGCTTTGATTAAAACGGTATTCACAAATCGCTGCCATCTTCTTTCTGTATATTTTTATTAACAAAAGTTTACTGTTGGCTGTTCCATGACAAGCGCCATTTCCTTCTACTTCTGCCTTAGAAAACCAAGAAGGGATAAGAGCCTGATGCATGACAATACTCTTATCGTACGTACCCTGTTACACATAAGGACGGAGAAGGTTCACTGATTTACTGAACAATGATTTGTACTCCACGTTCCGAATCAACAGGGTGAGCCGAGGACGAAATCTCCTGCTAGCGTAATCATAAGTTTTCTTGAGTTAAAGCTGTATGCAAGATTGCTTATTCATTCTTCTGTCTTCACTTGTACCAAACACTTCAATAGCCAAACTAGTGTGACTAAAACATCGCAACATATGAGTAGGTAAAATGATTGCTGACAATAATTTTGTGTCACGGAGATTTGTTTATCATAAGAATAGCATAAAGTACGCTACTTTAAGAATGCCACCCCTGGAAAGAGAGAGAGAGAGAGAGAGAGAGAGAGAGAGAGAGAGAGAGAGAGAGAGAGAGAGAGAGAGAGAAACACACACGACACCATCTCTTCAAGCGCATCCAGACGTGACTTCTCACTCTCCGCATCCCATCTTCACTCTTATCTCTCTTTTCTCACCTCTCTCTTTCTCTCTCTCGTCTTCCCAACGCTCTTCAATAAAATCCCCCTAGTGTGTGTGTGTGTGTGTGTGTGTGTGTGTGTGTGTGTGTGTGTGTGTGTGTGTGTGTGAGAGAGAGATAGAGAGAGAGAGAGAGAGAGAGAGAGAGAGAGAGAGAGAGAGAGAGAGGACATTCATAAAAGGTCTCGGCCAGTTTTGGAGATAAACAAGTCTCCACAGAAATTAGTTACGGTATCATAAGAATTGTTTAGGTTTCATTTATTTACTTATATTTTTAAATAGTTGCCCAGTTTGTGAAATATATGGTAGTTGTATTAGAGAAGAGAGGATCAGAAACAAGCACCTTATGAACATATTAACATCTTCTGTCATAAGTAATTATTTCTATTTTACTATGCTGTGCTCTGTAAATCTTAATTAGGAAAGGAAAGGCATTGTGGCCTGAATTAGTTAGATACAATCTTTTAATTACTCGTTCACATCAAGAGGTCTCCCTTAAGCTGACTAATGTTATTCTAGCAGCAAAATCAATAACAAAAGATGACGTACTTTGTCAGAGATGGGTGAGCTCAAGAAAGTTTGTAAATAAACCCTCTGCAGGTCAGCGTTTCTAATCTGGAGGGGTCATCAGTCCTCACCCCCGGGGTCCACCTAGAGTCCCCCCCGTCTTTATGAAGTCGTATAAACATTACTACCCGGATACTGTTTCCTGGAAGCACGAAAGAGGTAGTTGTGAGCAGAGAAAACGATGTGTGTGCTCTTGTGTGTGTGTGTGTGTGTGTGTGTGTGTGTGTGTGTGTGTGTGTGTGTGTGTGTTAAATTTAGTCTCTGTAGTGTTCTCTGTCTACTTCTGATGTTGAGTGAAAACATCTGAACACCCCTGAATACAGCCAGATGTAGTAACATACGTATATCTTTCAGAGGAATAAGGGATAACCGTTCCTGAAACCTGCATCAGGGTAGCTGGTGTATGTAAGTCAGTGTTGACAGACTGACAGACTTCAATAGGGTATTACAATAGCTGCATCGTATCATCTACCTGTTTTTGTACATGAGTGTGTTTTTTCTCAATAAATATATTCTCATAAAATCTGGTCTTCATATATTCTGTTATCTGTGATACTTCATATATATATATATATATATATATATATATATATATATATATATATATATATATATATATATATATACCATCTCATCAGCCGTTTGAGTGTCCACTGCAGGACCGGCCTATCCCGACCGAAGTGGGGACGATACAGCCAATATATCTCTACCAAGTGGCTTAGGCTGTCTGGTAGAGATTGTACGTAGGGTGAGAAGTGCTTGTAAGTGTAATTATTGTGTTGGATTGGCTTTGGATATGTGTGTAGTCTGTGAACCATGTGTATCGGCCCGCGCAAGCCGAGTGGGTGCAAGCATACTTTACAGTATGCGACACTGGTTCATCCACAACACCCATTGTGTCCGCCAATGCAGTATGTGGCCTGAAGAACGCTCCCAAAGCTTGCCGGGGCGCGAACCCTTATTCTTCAGTGTATGAAAAAGCACACTTTACCACTGCACCACAGAGGCTCCATATATATATATATATATATATATATATATATATATATATATATATATAGAGAGAGAGAGAGAGAGAGAGAGAGAGAGAGAGAGAGAGAGAGAGAGAGAGAGAGATGTCACATATACCTTCGCTGCTTCCCACCAAAAGGAGGTTAGCCGAGACAGAACGACACTCTCAGTTTACTCATATACACACATTTAGTCGCATCTTAGCCCCAAGAGAAGGGACACATCTTCACCGCACCACACCGCATGTGGGTCAACTGCGCAATGCAATCAGCTACATCCGCAGCAGGGAATGGACCCATCCCCTTACCAGCACCTGACGTGATCAGCTGATTAGACCAAATGCGGGAGAATATCTCCTCGGGGCCGCGTTACAATTTATTCATTCACAGTTTCTCTCCAGTCATCCCTATCACGAGCAGCCACTCTTCCATGCTCAACAGACATGCCTCTCATCTAACTCTCCATCCATCCATCCTATTCGTGGTCTTCCTTTCAGACTTACAGCTTTCATATCCGATCCAGTTATCTTTTTCACCAATCTCTCTTATGTCCAAACCATCACAACATTCTCTGCTCAACTCGTTCAGCCATCTCCCGCATAACACCAGTTCTCCTTCGCACTTCATCATTTCTCACACGATCCATACGCGTCACTCCTCACATACTCCTCAGACACCTCGTTCCCATTACATTCAAACACTTCCTCTCTGCTACACCCATATTCCATGTTTCAGCCCCATACAACGCAGTCGGTACCACTACACCCTCATACAACCTTCACGAACGACATCTAAATACTTTTTTTCATTCCTCCCAGCACCTTTCCTACTTCATTTCAATCTAAACTTCACCTCCGCATCTATTTTTCCATCCACAGCAACATGACCCTAAATACTTAAAACACACTACTTCCACAAGCAACTCACCATTCAAAATTACATTCAGTCTCCAACAATCTACCAACCTCGTACACTTCATCACTTTACCCTTATTCTCATTTACTCTCAATTTTCCTTCTTTCACTCACCCTTCCAAACTCCTCTACCAACTGTCTAAATCTCTCCTCCGAGTCAGCCACCAGTGCAGTATCATCCGCAAACAGCAGCTGATTCAGATTCCCTTCTCTACCATCAGCATTCACCAGACTCAAACCTCCACCTAACACTCTCGCATTCACCTTCCTTACAACACAATCTATATAAATATCAAACAACAAAAGCTACATCAAACGTCCCTGCCTCGCCCCACTCTCACGGGAAATCAATCACTCACAGTATTTCCCACTCTTGCACACTCTCTACTATTTACGTAAAAACTTTTCACTCCGTTTAACAACTCACCGGCTACCACCTAGTACATGCCATCTCAAAACAG
>NC_136967.1:22858173-22890673 GCF_032717465.1 Coenobita brevimanus
GATGAAGTGGTGTATAGGACAACAGGCGGTAGAGGCCAACAGGAATCTTATACCCCGGGGCAAAATAGGACCCACAGCCCAGCGATGTACCACACCGTAAACACGTCCTTCCACGCTTCGCACATCCCGTCACTTCCTCCAGATAATCCTAAGGTACCTTCCAAAGATTTGCATTTATGAGATTCCCTTGCTTCGTACTTTCTTGGAAGTCATAGGGTACGAATATGTGTAGCAGAAAGGTTAAAAAATGAAACACACACACACACACACACACACACACACACACACACACACACACACACACACACACACACACACACACACACACACACAAGAAGTATGGTATAATAAAGATAAATACCGAAGAATACTGATAGGAAATAACTCTTGCGGTTTGATGTAAGTTAATAGAAACTGGTAACAACAGCAGTAACAGTATCGTCTTTAACTTCTTCATCACTAATCCAGGTGATTTTATTTATTTATTTTTTTTTTAGATTAGGGTTGACTTACAGGAGTGATCGAGTTAGCAGCAGTCGTAAATAAAGCAATAACATTTTTGGCAGCTTCACTCATCCCAGTAATAATGTAAGGGGACAGAAAAATTTATATACGGGGAGGCGGTGGAACAAGCCCCGGGGGCCCTAGTCTTTATGAACTCTGGTCCGTGAGAAGTTGTATAATTGTTCAGAATTTCATGTGACTTTAAGGCAGTTCCACTTTGAGGGTGGCTATCGGGGACCCCATCCTGCCTAAAATGTGGCCAGGGTGAACATCTGCTAGTAAGCAAATTTCGTTTTCCATGGCTAAAAACCATGACCGTGCATAAAAGACTTCATCCAGGATCACCGGGGGCCACCCCACACGGGGAGCCATAGGCAGTAAATTATGGCATTGTCTCACCTTGGAGATAGACACCCCCCCACACCCGCTGGGGTGGCCGTCGGGGGTCCAACCTTGCCTAACACTTGGCCGGGGTAAACGCCTACCAGTATGCAAAACTTCATACTCCTATGTTGAAAGCTTTGGCCGTGCATAAACGTTTTTCCCGGACCTCCGTCCCTTCCCCCGCCCTTCCCAGTGATGGGCGACCCTCGGTGGTTCTACTCTTCCCAGAACGTGGCCGGGGTGAACACCTATCAAGATGCAAAATTTCATGTTCTTCATTTAAAAACTTTGTCCGTGCATAATGACTTTGGCCCAGAAAACTTGGGGCCACCCCCATGAGAGGTGGGGGTGGGGGACAATGTGAAACCCTACCACAGTTTCATTACGTAAAAAAAGTACTCATGCTTGCCTGTTTTGGGTGGGACACTAGGGGGACGCCTCCCCCCTCGGGAGTTCCACCTTGCCTGAAAACTTGCCCAGGAAGAGGTCTACCATTGTGCAAAATTTCTTATTCCCAACACCCCTCCAGTAAAGGTTTGACCTCATTCTTCAAGAAATTATCATAACTCAGTGAGTGAGCGACTGAGTTAGGGAGGTACACAGAGAGAAGCACTATATTTGACTGCCCTTCTGCCCCTGTGGGTGCGGCAAAAGACCTTGTAGGGTAATGGGTAGTCATTAATTTCTGGCAACCGCCAGACGATGTCTCTCAGATTAGGGAAGCCCTTGTACTGACGGGGAGAATAAAAGTCAGCAGATCTCACTATCGTCACTGACCAGGAAACTAACTCATATGTCATAAAAGTTCAATAAAATTGAATATTATAAGTAAAACCTACTGACAGATGAATGTTTACAACCACAATAAATAAACAGTAATTTTCCAGTCCAATAGGCCAACACAGATCCCTCCCTTATTTAGGCCTACATCTCTCTGCTAGTGTAGCCAATGGGAGGAAAGGAGGGGAGGCGGTGCGATGGTGGGTGGAAGGGAAGGCCCGAGTGTAAACTGGGTCAAGGTGAGTTGTCCCTTTCTGTCTTCTGTGATCAGTCCTGCTTGTGCTCCTCATCTACACCCAGGAATAAAGGGTAAGTCAAGTTATTCCTCCACTCATCTGAATCCTCATTTAACTATTTCACTCAGATTATGAATTTCTGACTTTTGCTACTTTCAGAGACTTTGTTCAGCTAAGGGGATATTTTTCGAACTCGAGGGGTTAAATATAGGCTTTATTCACCCCATCACTACTAGGGTCGTCTTCTGAGCTAAATAAAGTCGTCAGGGAACTTCAAGAATAAAAAAAGAATACATCTAGCTGAAGAAGTAAAGCAAATAGCCTTTCTTTCTGGGGGGAGAAGGGAGGGCAATTAGAGGAGTATACATTTTACATTCGTCCATCTCCGTAATAACTATGCAAGTCCACGGTGGTTTCCTTCTAGCTTTGTCAATAAAACATGTGTGAATAAGGTCTTCTTGCGTTCGCTATGAAAAGATAAGGCCATAAATAAATGACTGATGTTATACAAGACTAATGCGGGTTAATTTAAGATAAAGCCAAGCAAAGGGTCCTCTTATTTAAAAAAGGAAAGTGGATGATGTAGGCAAGCCCCAACATTTGACAGTCAATATTAAACCACCTGTGAGGAAAGTGAATAAATATTTTGTATCACGCTTTACATGGCACAGTTATGAACGAGGTAGAAAGTCCAAACTTCATTTTTTTTTTTTGTCAAGTGTTTTAATAATTATGTTAAAAAAAAGCGGGGGGGGGGGGGAGTAGACAGCCTTCCTATATCTCGGGTTAATCATATGACCGAAACTGTTTACTGATATTCTAACAGACGTTGTCCGAGGTCGACGTAGGACAACACACTGCCAGATCAGACATAAACTATCAGAACACAAGAATTTGGTTACTATCATTCCGAGATGATGAGCCATAAAGCTGCCGGTGACAGGACAATGAAAACCCTGGTCTGCTCGAAGGAATAATAATGCAGATGAATGGTCACGGAGCCGGGTCATGTACCGTTAGTCATAAAATATCGACCATCTTAGGAGTGCAGAATATTAATGAGCGATGACTCCACGTACAGTGTTACTAGAAATGACATTAGGGTGATGAATACTTTTTGAATAATTGAACATTCTTCAAAAACAGCATGTGACGTTTGCCGCTCTTAACACTGTGAATCATAAAACGGAGATTGTAATATATATATGAACTACTTTATAATGGAAGTGTGAATTTTACTGCTGGTACTCGAAATTATATAAAATACATGATACATGATGTTACAGAATATGAGGACCCAGTTTCTCTTCGTGTTTGAAGTATCTTCTCATTAATATATTCACTGGACCCCAGGGTGTGATATTCATCTTTCTTTACACCTAATTATATTATCTGCTTTATTATAATAGTCCAATATTATTTAAATGTTTTGAAACAGAACAATAATGAAAGAAAGTACCATAGATATACCTCATACTAGTATATGCAGATGATTAGGTTTGCTAGGTGTAGCTAGTATCGTGGAGACTTGAATAACTACCTGGTCCGTTTTAGTGGGCATGCTGTTAATAGTTCTTCCATTTGTGTGCCTTCTCTTACCTTCTTTCGGGATCCTACCTCCTCCTTTTCTTAAATATGAAAAAAAAAAAAAGTCAGGAAGATGACGACGATAATCATGAACAATATTCATACGTTCATATTATAAAGGGTATTCAGAAAATATAATTTTAGTTCGATGCGTATGACATGATTCTTTTTTAATACTCATGACCTAGTGATACAAACATTTTGTCAAGCATTTATTAAGAAAGGATAGTGGCAAAAATTAAATACTCCTTACGCTCCTCAGGCTCGTGCTTGCACACATATACACACTCACACACACACAAGTAACTGCAAGACTAATATTATTATCTTACATAGTTTCTGTTTTGTATGCTTCTCAAAATGACACAGATATGATGGATTTACCTTTTCTTTTGTCTCGCTTTCCCAGATTCGTCAGGAGTCGATACGAAATAATTGTGTTGGAAATGTCTTTGGTTCTCTCTCATAATTCACACCGGTTTGACCACATAACATGGACTCTAACACAATGGTGCATATATATATATATATATATATATATATATATATATATATATATATATATATATATATATATCCCATTGGATCCCAGGGGTGCTGGACGACGCATGGCACTGAGAGGGTACTAAGCGTACCGCCCCCCAGCCCGTAGGCTCATGATCGCGAATCTCATAGGTCCCTACCCGGGGGTTCCCTGCTTTATAAAGACTTTAAATATCCCAGTTCTGTCCAATACTCGGGACACTGGGCTCCAATGGGTTAATGAGACCAATAGGTTTGCCAGTCATTAACCCGTTGAATCCCAGGGGTGCTGGGCGAGGCATGGCTCTGGGAGGGTACGAAGCATACCGCCCTCCGCCTATCGGCTCATGGTTGCGAAGCTCATAGGTCCCTACCCGGGGGTTCCCGACTTTATAAAGACTTGAAAAATCCCAGTTCTGTCCAATACTCGGGACACTGGGCTCCAATGGGTTATATATATATATATATATATATATATATATATATATATATATATATATATATATATATATATATATATATATATATATGGTGACCAGAGTCCCGCTTTCTTGACGTCTGTTCCGCTTTTTAAATTGTGGCTAAAATGTCCTGCTTTTTCAGCAAAGTGTCTTAAATGTCCCGTATTTAGAAAACTTACTATTACATTTGACAAAACATAACAGTTTATGACGAATTAGTAAAATTATTCATAATCCGAACGAAATGAAATACCGAATTATTAATATAAAATCTGTAATACTGTACTCACTAAACGGTAACTTTTTTCGGCCCATTCACCGATGGATATATATATATATATATATATATATATATATATATATATATATATATATATATATATATATATATATATCCATCCATCATCCAATCCTATGGTGCCCCATGAGGAGCATAGGAGCCCGGGGCTAGGCAAGTTTGTCCTGATATTTAAGATGAGAGTGACCAGCCTCACTCATCCGTGAGTGGCATTATGTGAGCAGTCAACCCTAACTATCCCTTGGATATAAACTTACACAGGCTCAATCCAATTAGAGCGCCTTAATTACCCACTAAACCACCAGTCGCCATAATTTGGTTATACGGTTACCAACCAGCACGATAAATGGTTTCCTTGTGTACAGGAAACCATTTGGCTTGTCACTCAGAGTAGAGTCGCCCAGAGGAAGAAGGAAGAGGAAAGAATGAATGAAAGAAGAGGAAGGATGGGAAGAAGGAAGAGAGGAATGGGCAGGCATCCGAGAGCAGCACTACATCGAGTGAATGGATGGTGAACGCCCTACCTAACATATATATATATATATATATATATATATATATATATATATATATATATATATATATATATATATATATATATATATATATATATATATATATATATATATATAAACACATATATACACACACACACACACACACACATACACACTAGGGTACCAGGCGTTGCTCGGGTAAAACCCTATGATCGTGCATATCGGTATTGCCTGAGAGCCTGAATGGCCACTCCCAGTGTGAGAGAGAACCCCTGGGGTCCCATTTTACTTACTGGACCCATGTTCCTCCTTGAACCCATTTCCCCAGGAATAAACTCCCTATACATCTGTTCTACGATGGACCTATTTTCTTACTTTTCACTCACCCACAAACCTCGCCCACTCACCTCACCCGCCCTGCCCATTCCACCAATCTGCCCACCAATCCGAGCTGTTGCAGTTAATGAGTGTAAGTACAAAACTCTATGGTATTGACTACCATGTTTCCTCCATGTTGACTTGCTTATTTCTGCTTAGTTGTAATCTCGGCCGTCAGAGCCACACTTTAAAAACTGTCACTGATCTGTACATTACAGTTGGTAAAGTTCATATATATATATATATATATATATATATATCTCATCCAATCCTACGTTGCCCCATGAGGAGTGTAGGAGCCCGGGGCTAGGCAGTTGGTCCTGACATTTAAGATGAGAGTGACCAGCCTCACTCATCCCTGAGTGGCATTACGTGAGCAATAAACAGGGAGGGTAACAAGCATGGTAGTAGTTATAGTTGCAAAACCCAGGAGAATCTGGACGTTAATACAGTAGACTGCAAGGAACTAGCATTGCAGTCCACCATCCCCGTTTTGGGAGATGTGGAGGGAGTTGAGGAACCTATATGTGTCAGGTCTTCCGTCCTGGTGCATCGGTGTCATCTCAGGAAAGCGTCTCTCTCAAGCGTCGGTAGGAAGAATAAATCGATAAAATACATCACTGGGCTGAAAGAGTCATGCCTTCAGTTCGATGAAACAAAGTTCACTTTCAGTCATTTCACTGTCAGACGATTTTATTAAACCTTTGAAGGATCTTTAGTAATAGAAGGGTTAATGAAGATTGTATCAAGCCCTTCTAGTTGGAAAAGCCTCTTCTAAGCAGATTAAAATAATCTGGAATTTACAAGATTAATCAATAAATAATGCCCTCTGACCTCTATATTAACACTTTCAAATTCCAGTCACTCACTCTTAGTCGAATAAATTAATCTGGCATTAACTTGAACAAAATATTAGAGTTGATCCGGCTATAAGTCGGTTAATGGAGACAGTATTTATATTCCCGGGCTCAAGTGACTCACTCAGCTGAACAAAAGCGTCTGATACGGTGATAGGTGGGGGCATTCACCATTCACATACGATGTGGTGCAACTTCGAGGTGACAGGGTCTTGTGGGTAAAGGCACTTCAGCTGGATGGGGTCTGTAAAGATTCACATCCGAGGGCTGGTTGGGAAATATTGAACACATAATGCCATTCCAGAGAGTGTGAGGCTGGTCGAGCCTTGCCTTATTGTGAGGACTGAGCAGCCTAGCCTCGAGCTCCTACGCTCCTGATGGGGCAAAAAAGGATATGGTGATGGATCGATGGTCTGTGATTATGTTGAAATTCTCTGCCGTTTTACTCCTCAGATGTCCAGTGCGGTCCTAGGACGGTTGAGTGGAGGTTGGAAGCCCTCTAATCCCTTTCAACACCCCCACAACCAGCTCGACACACACCACTTTTCAGCTCTTAGTAACAAGATTCTATCGCACCCTCCCTCTCCAGACTACCCCGATCTGGACTACGCTTTGCCTCCAACTGCACAGCATCTCTTCAGTTCCTATCTTGACGATCCACCGCCTCTCTCGTCTTCTTCACAGCAAAAGCAGAGCCATGGAAAGTAAGAAGTTTACGATACTGGTCACCTGTCCAAGTTGAGGAGTATAATGATGATTAGTGTGTGTGTGTGTGTGTGTGTGTGTGTGTGTGTGTGTGTGTGTGTGTGTGTGTGTGTGCGTGTGTGTGTGTGCGCGCGCGCGCCAAAGTAGCTTCTCTTACAACCTTTTGTCATCGGAGATACATTGCACATCCTGTCGAGCCCTAGGTTGGTGCTGCTGAGGGCAGAACAATTTGTCATATTAATCTGCTCGTCATTCATGATCTGATATTTTTCTTGCAGTTGACGATTATTACCTCCGCCAAGGAGGTTAGGTTTCACTCCACGTTGGTTTATTTGTCTGTCTGTCTGTCAGCGGGATGACTCAAAAAGTTATGAACTGATTTTGATGAAATATTGTGGAAGGGTGGTCCATGGGCCAAGGAAGAAATGATTAAATTTTGTGCCGGATCCAAATCTGGATCAGGAGCCAGCACAATATCTCCAAAAGTTTTAATTTTGTGCCGGATCCTAATCCGGATCCGGAACCAGCACAATATCTCCAAAAGTTTTCAGTGAATTTCAATGAAAATTTGTGGAAAGGTGCACCATGGACCAAGAAAGAATTGATTAGATTTGGGGGCGGATCCAGATCCAGTCCTATATCCACAGATCCGGATCTTTTTAATGAAAATGGCATTGCCGGAGGTATGCGCTCTCTTGATTCAGTGAAAGACCATTTTTAATGATGAAATAGGAAAATTGAATAAAATTATAATTTTGATTCCATGAAAGACCATTCTTTATGATGAAATAGGAAAATTGAATGACCATTTCATCTCTTTCTTGACCAAGAAATATTGTACATAACAGTGTGATTAAAAAGTATGATCTAACTCACAAAATAATGATAACCTCTCTAACAAGGTGGCATACCTCTTACCCCACGGCTGAGGATCCAACATGAATCAACATGAATTATAGATACCGGAAACAATATAACAATTTCTTTAATACGTATTGTACTTGCAGTATTTAGAGGATCCTAATATTTTTTTAATGCTTAACAGCACCGGATGGTTGACTGTCTGTGTTGAGTGCTGGCCCTGGAAGATTTTAAGCGGAGTGGTTATTGCCCTGGTAATCATATTGGTAACGTTCAGTGTTTATCCAATCGTCGGTGTCGCTCAGGACAACGCCATTCAGGACACTGTTTCCAAGATGACCGACCCAGCCTTCCTCTCCAGCGTCCACCACTACATCGCTGATGTTTCGAAGGTCATCCACGCCATTCAGAACGCCACAACCAACCCAGAGGGAGAGCAGTGAAGGGACGACGAGTATAATTGATCTTTGGAATGTGGAAACGTACTTTTAGTTCATTCTTGAAACCTCCAGGTAATTATATTCGCCTTTGAATAGCCTTTTCGGAATGGGTGACGTCGATGTAGATTTGAATTACCACTTCACTATGAGTAGTCTTTTCAAAGTCTGAGAAAATCGTCTGGAGGTGGCATGAATACAATTTAAGCATAATTATTTCATCGCACTGAAGAGGCTAAGTGCAGGGAACAGATGACCTAATAGAGGGCTTAACTAGCCGTTACCGAAATGGTTCTTCATCATTTCTTCAATAAATATGATGGAAGTATTGTGTAAACATATGACTGAGTTACTTTATTAACGTGTCAGCAACTTTAGTAAACATCATTAACAATACTGTCTTTCTCAGAAATGGCTGTGTAAATCCCATCTGTTTCATACTCCACTCATATTTTTACACGATGCACAGAAAAAAAAAAAAAAAGAAGAAGAAGAAGGAAAAGCACACACAGATTAGTTCAGTCTTGATTTTTACTTTTCTCCTTTTTACATGTTGCTCACATGATGTAGACTGAAGAAAAAAGACTAAATTTTTTTTTCATAATATAAATATAAATGTGCGAAATACGTTCTTTTGTTCCAATGAAGGAGGAAAACATTACCTGCTCCTGCATGTAAGTGTTCTATGTTGCTAATGTAGTTAAATGACATGCAGTGTTCGAGCGATTGTTTTTCGTAGAATAACAATAGCTGTCATGTATAAGGAGGTCCATATGATGTGCTACTCAATGCAGCTAACCTAGCGAATTCTCGTATGTCGCGGGACGACTTAATCAACGGTGCCATTGCCTACCCTGAAGCAGCATATACAGTATATATATATATATATATATATATATATATATATATATATATATATAGTATCTGCTGTTTTACGTCCACTGATTACGAGCGAGCGAGCGAAGTCAGCGAGCAATGTTAACTCTTAAGTTAGAAAGTGATTGGCCCGGCCCGACCCGGCCATGCCCGACTGTCACGTTAAGTAGAAGCTAATAACTTTACTCCTGTGCAAGGCAGAGTTGAAATTCATTCTTCATATGATACATCCAGTCAGTAAATTTTATCAACAAAAAACTCTCCCATAAAGGCTTAGGAACCCCTTGGAATCTTGAGATTTCCAAGGGAGTATTTGGCCCTAAATGGTGAACCCCTCAACTTAAAAAAAAATAAATAAATAAAAAATAATCTGTCATAACACTGTTTTCTGTCATCAGCTCTAGCAGATGAATATCAGATATCTCGCCTATAATTTTGCATCAGAGGAATTGTGATAACATGGCGCTCGCTCGCTCGTCACTCGCTCACAAAGCGCACTTTACTGGTTTTGGCGGCATTTTCACATGGATAAGTTCCCACTCGCACACCAGCAGACTGAGTCATCCCAGTAACACTTAAGATTCCGACAGGTGTTTAGTTGGTCGCAATAGAGATCATTCTGTATTATGGGGATGAATTAAGACTGATTTGACGTTCACCGAATCCTTACCTAGAATTTCATATTATTAAAAAAAAAAAAAAAAAAAAAAAACTGAGTTCCCATTTCCACTTTTCAAAAAATTTCAAGTGAACATCGACTAAAGTTCTTTCATCCATGAATCTAAACATCTAGAGGGTGGGTGAGCATGAAGCATCCACTTGAATTTTAATTCCATCAGTTCGATTACAATTTTTATTTTATTCTGGCTTCCTCAAGACGAACTGTGGGGAGGGTCAGATATAGCTTTAACTAACCCAGACACCATCAAAAGCCTCCCTAATATGAATGTAATCATCTGCAAGTAGGAAGACAAAGCCAACAGAATACACACTTAATTCAAGGGGTTAACTCCTTCACTGTGAGGACGCCTTTCATTTGTTGATATTTTGTTCCATACATTCTTATATATTTTTGTAAGTTTACAAAAGACGTCTGGTAGTGCCTAGGCAAAAGAATGCTGTACTTATCTCCTCCTTGTTGGACAAATGTGTCCTAAACTGAATAGTGTTGTTCAGAGTAGGAATGTAAATACATTGCAGTTGTGAAGGGGTCAAGATGCGAAGAAATTCTTTAAGCTGAACAAAAGCCGTTGCTGTTACCAAGAATAAGTTTGATAATCGTAGTGAAAAAGATTACAGACCTATCTCTTGGCTCTGGCCAGCAGGGATTCTCTCAGGTAAGTGTAACTGTCTGCTAGTTAAATATAATAAGTAATTAGGAATTATTTCAGTGCAAGGTTAATGCCTGGTTGGCAGCCTGTCCGTTATTTGTGTTATTAACCTCTTCAGTACTAGAATTCTCCCAAAAGCCGGGTAAGATATCAGCAAGAATAAACTAAATATGTCCCCGTCGAAAAAATGGTTAAACGAGATTGTTACTAAGTTCTTAACTACGAAAAGTCATCTCTAAGGTGCATATCATCTTACAGTGGCAAAAACATCTAAAAATCACACTGCTGGAGGGGCTAGTAACGTGCTCTCAACCTGTCAAGCGATGACGTTTCTTATTTAGTTCTTTTTATGTCCAGAGAAGTTTATTCATCTCAAGATCGAACTGAATGGATGAGACATAAAACTGAATTAACCTCATCACTCATCACTGTAAGACGTCACTCCTAAGCTGAATAAAATAGTGTAGTAGTTACAAGAATAATATAAAAAAGACGTTTTCCGAGTGAAGGGATTAACTCGTTTACCATAATTCGTCTTCCCAGTGGCGTGTAAAATCGCCTGGTGGAGCAAGAACACGAAACGAACTTAACGTGGTAAAGCGGTAAATCTGTACAGTGTGCCACATGTGTCAGTCATGGCCCTCAGCGAGCACTGCCTTATGCAGGACACTGACTTTTGGCCTTTTTTTTTTTTTTTTTTTTTTTTTTACAGGAGGAAATCAGAATTCAATAGCGTTAGAAAGTGGGTGCTGGTGGAATGTAATGTCAAAGGTTAAGCAGAATCAGCTGGCCTTTTCAAGGTATAGTGCATATTGGCATATTTGGGAAGTTGTTAGTAGTTTCAATGGCACGTTGTTGTTGCTCCACTCCCAGGATCATCTGGACGTGAGCCTAGTGGACCATAGGTTAAAGTTTATCTTCTTGTGAAGTCCATCGTCCTCCGCCAGAAGGATAGGGAGGGAGACGAGGGACGTTTGTATAACGGGAGGGGACACGTTTGGTATTATCAGTGACGCCACATATCCATGTTCCATTCCACAAGTATTTGAATTCTCTACATTGCGATTGAGAACTTTTGATTTTATTCTAGCTGCTTTCAGGCAGCTTTATTAAATTTAGGGGGATGTATTGCAATGAAGGGGATTATGGATGCTAAATTTAATTTCTCCATGTGGGAATATATCTCTTAACCCGATATAAATCGCCAGACGCAAGCAACAAGATATATATCTATAAATGAATATATATATATATATATATATAAATTAATATATATATATATATATATATATATATATATATATATATATATATATATATCCATCATCCAATCCTACGTTGCCCCATGAGGAGCGTAGGAGTCCGGGGCTAGACAGTTGGTCCTGACATTTAAGATGAGAGTGACCAACCTCACTCATCCCTGAGTGGCATTACGTGAGCAATAAACCCCAACCATCCCTTGGATATAAACCTTCACCGGCTCAATCCGATTGGAGCACAATAATTACCCTCTAAACCACCAGGCCCCAAAATTTGGTTATATGGTTACCACCCAGCGTAGAAAATATTTTCCTGGTGTACAGGGAACCATTTGGCTTGTCACTCAGTGTAGAGTCACCCATGGGCAGAAGAAAGAGGAAAGAATGAAGGAATAAAAGACAGAAGAAGGAGTGTAAAGTCACCCGTAGGCAGAAGGACGATGAAAGAATATATATATATATATATATATATATATATATATATATATATATATATATATATATATATATATAGTATATATAAATAATGTGACAGGACCAAAGACTTTTTCAATATAATCATTTCGTATCGACTCCTGACGAATCTGGGAAAGCGAGACAAAAGAAAAGGTAAATCCATTATATCTGTGTCATTCTGAGAAGCATACAAAACAGAAATGTTATAAGACAAAAATTTTAGTTTTGCAATTACTTGTGTGTGTGTGTGTGTGTGTGTGTGTGTGTGTGTGTGTGTGTGTGTAATACATCTTTTTGTCTGATAAAAGGATGCGATTAGATCAGTCATTGACAGAAAAAACTAGATTGCATATTCATAAAACTTTTTAGCTGAAAGTCTGAAAAATATGGGATATCGTTCAACGATGAAGGTGAGAGATAAGATATTAGCATGAGAGAGTAAATATTCCCCTCAAAAGGCGAGGCATCCAGCTGATTCCATCATGCACTGGAAAACTTCCCGTAACCTATGAATGCACAAGTACCATAAACCCTTCATCGCGGTGACCCATTTTTAATTGCATATTATTCCGGATATTACATGAAGATTATTCAGGTTAGTTATTAACTCAGTGGACGTCTTTTGTATTATAATGTTGCTATTTCCAAATTATATATATTTACCTGCACAAGGAAAATTTTCAAACTGTAGAGGTCAGTCATAGCTTCAGTGAACCCCATCACTCCAAAAAGGTTCGACTTAAGTTGACTGAAATCACCTGGTAGCGGTCTGTAACGCGAAAAAAAAAAAAAAAAAAAAAAGGCACCGTAGTTAATCGGTTAAGATGGAATTCTGTGATAGAGGAGAATAAGAAATGCCATTAACCGTGGCGTCAGTACTGAATACAGTCCTATCTATCAACTTATCATCCACTCCGTTATTGCCCCTACACCCATCTTCATGATTTTCTTCTTTGTGTCTGCCATGAATATATCACCATCCATCCGTCCGTCTTCCACTCCTCTCCTGTCCCTACTCCCATCATCAGTAGTTTGTTTTCTGGTTTCATGCTGAATGAAGACCATCCATTCAGCAATCCACCATCTCTTCGTCCCTTTCTGTAATGTCCATACATCCATCCTTGTTACTTTGTTCCCTGTTTCCATACTGAATTCAGTACTATACCTTCTTCCACTCCTGTGTTGTCCCTCCACCCATCCTCATTACTTCGTTCTCTGTGTCTGTTCTGAATTTAATGTCACCCATCCATAATCCACTCCTGTACCATCACTACACCCATCTTCATTACTGTTTCCTCTGTGTTCATACTGCCATCTATCCATCCACTCCTACAATGCCTCTTCACACAACTAAGTTTTTTTTTTTTTTTTCCCCCTGCTGTGCCCATATAATACCAACCATTCATCCATCCTCCGCTCGTCGTACTACACGTAAACACATCCTCATTATTAAGTTTCTGTGTTCATACTGAATGCAGTGCCATCCATCTATCCATTCATCATCCATTCCTACATTCTCCTTACATTCATCCTCATTATATTGTTCTCTGCATGTATATCATATACAGTACGTTATGTAGAAATGTATTATTGTTTTCCGCCTAAGAATGCTGAAATAGCTTTTATAACGCAGTACGGATGAGAGAATACAACTTCCCCATACAGCTGTCCACATAAATCTTTATTATAAGGAAACAACTTTAACACCATGAAGTAATTTTCGTTGTATCAACCTATCATATACGATTTTATACATAATAAGGAGGACCTGTTGCAGTGAAGCGTTAATAAATGACTTATCTATTCCCTATACTTCGAAATCTCTCTCCATTTCTAAATAAAATCGTCTGCAGATGGGAGGAATGTAAAAAGATATCACTGCAGTGAAGCTTTGAACAAAATATTGTCATGACTAAGCTCTGTTAAAGTAAATTGATGGCATTCATCAAAATCACGGACAACCTGTTGACAACGCTGCTCGAGAATCGAAACGAAACCCAAAAATTAGGTACTGATCAGCTGTTTATTTCAAATGTTGGTTCCCACCGTCATGTGTAAAGGTACTGTACTGTATTTGTTGACCTTATAAGACAAAGCTTGGTTGCTTCAGTAAGTCATAAAATATACTGTAGATAAAAGGGAAGTAAATTATAATGAATAATATCCCAGACAATGAAGGCAGTATTTCATACTAGCTACTGTAAAGCTATAATTATGACAATAATAATAATAATAATAATAATAATAATAATAATAATAATAATAATATGATAATTATAATAATAATATTGATCTATTTCTCAAAAGCGTTAGTTCTTCCTATGATCCCTATGGAATTCATTAGCACTCGAAACTAAGTTACACTTTTACAATTACAAGAATTATGACATCACCAATATACAATGCAGACTTCATCAATAAAAAAAGTGGCGAAAATTAAACCCTATAATCGTCAGTCACAACACCTGTTCCCAAATCGTAGGTTCTTGAAAAGAGAAAGGCCTTCAGCTGCCCTATATAAGATAAACAGAAGTCAGTGAACTCATGAATAATGTCAGTTTAATATATAACCTAGGGGCTGTCAAGGAGTAGGGCCGATCATAGAAAGACGACCGATGAACAGCTGCAGGCTCATTGAGGTGCAAGGAATCATCTTCATTTCTTAACGTCACACCTACGTGTGCAGAATGAAGTTTTAAGGGTTCAGTAAGATACTTTGGTTTAATAAACATAAGCTTGACAGAAATAAGAAATAGTTAAAATTCATTTTAGCCTTTAATGTCTACCAGTGCAACTCAGTTAAAAAGGAGGTTGTCGGTGTTCTTGGGGGAAGCCCAAAGGTAAGTCTTGCTGCTGTTTTCAAGACATACTGAAGCTTCTTTTATAGATTATGCAGGAGGCGAGTCCATAGCGAATTACAATAATCGACACGAGACCATAGCATGGACCAGTGTTAAGAATACTGGTTTCTGATGTGCAGATTACAATCTCTGACAACTTATTAATACGTTCTTTTTAATTTAGTGTTGAATTAAAGTATACGACCAACTTTCAGACTAAACCAACTCGAAAAAATTGTGCCTCGTCAGCCTTCAGTGTCACGGCATGATCAACGTCGCCCCTCCTTCAGTTTCCTTGAATAATGATTAATTATTTCTGTTTTACCACCATTCACCTTAAGACTGTTCTTTGCCATCCAGATTGTAATGAAAACCATCAGGGATTTCAGTTTAATTTTGGTATCATTACTATTTGTCGGCATAAAACTGTTATCAGCAAAAAAATGGGAGGACACATCATGTGCATCAAGTAGAGACAATAAACTACTCGTATAAACTGTGAATGAACTGGATCTAAAACAGATACGTGTGGAGCTCCAAACAGTAGGAGAACTGAGCAAGAGTAAGTGTTGTCCACATCTGTCTGAAATGTCAGACATACTTACGGACGCCATAAAAATGCAGGTCATGTAGAAGTAGTTCATGATATACTGTGTCAAAAGTCGCAAACAGATTCAACAGAACCAAGGGAGAGAACATCCCGCTGCAGATGCTCAGAACCAAGTCATCGTGAATCTTTGTTACTGCAGTTTCATTTGAGTGGTATTTCCTATATGGCGAATGAACGGGAGGAACAACTTTTCTTCGTTCCAGCAATGGCACGAGTTGATCTAGTACAGCCAGATCAAAAATCTTGGACAAGAATAACAGATTGGAGACAGGACAATAGTTTAACATGTTCCCAGTACCTAGACCAGGCTTCTGAAGTAAGTACCTTAACAGCACCTACAGTATCTCGGACTCCACAAAGTTATCTTCTAGAAGCATCTCTTTACTATTTTACAAATAAAGTCTGCTGCATGTTCGTAAACATCTGGCTACAATGACACATTGAATGGATCTAGAGCGCAGTACGTTTTATTTTGAAATCTGATATAACATTTAACTTTGTTTATATTCAGTGAATGAATTAATGAAAGCACATGGCCTCTTGTGCACCATGACTGGAATTCAACTAACAGTTCCTCACTGAAAGACGCATTGTCTAGTTCATCTCGTATGCGTGGCATCTTAGTTGTAAATTATGAAGCAATATCAGAAGCCAGCTGGGCATCAGATACTGAAGTTTGTATAAGTTATATTCTTCTGACCAATCAGATTGTTCAAAACTGCCGTCAGTTTTTAATTTTTTTGTCACCATCACATGTCAATTTTATCTTGATAATACTTTGCCTTTTAGGTTTTTACAGCATGGACGACAGTCCTTCTCGCCAACACATAACGCAAACGATTCTGTTCAGTCCGATGCAAGTGCCATTCGCGTTTTCCTTTTCCTACGTTATTTACGCAAAGAACTGATAGATGAACCATAACAGGGAGAATTATTGTATTTTCTTCATGACAATGATGGTCAAAGATAGACATAAGCTCATCTGTCTATCTATATATTGCCAGACGCTTCAATCCCGTGAGGGGTGGTCACAAACAATCGCCTCCATGTCGTCCTGTCCAACACCATTTCACTACCCTCATCCCAGCTCACATCCCCCTTTCTCACAAACTTCTCCACTCCATCCCTCCATCTCATCCTCAGCCTCCCTCTCCCTCTCCTCCCCCCCTCCTCCACCTCACTCGCAGACACTTTCCTTGTTAGTTTCAAGCTCTCCATCCTCTCCACACGGCCAAACCATCCCAGTGTATTTTTTCTAACGCCTTCTATCACATCCACATCCACACCACAACGCTTCTTCACTTCCTCATTTGTAAGTCTGTCTCTCCACGCAACTCCACATGCACCTCTCAAATAACTCATATTCACTGCTCACATTCTTGACTTGTGTCCGTCCAAGAAGGTCCAAGCTTCACTTCCATACGTTAGGGTTGGTATCACAGTACTGTAATGCAGTGACTTTTTTTACTTCCATTCTCACTTCTCTGCTCCTTATCACTGCTTTCAAAAAATCAGCAACCTTTCTTCCCTGTTGTACCCTTTCAAGCACTTCACCCTTTAAACTTCCATCCTTACTTATCACAAAAACCAAGTACTTAAACGCAGTCACATATCCCATTTCCTCTTCATCCAGCCTCATTGTACATTCAGTGGCTTCATTTCTCTCAAAGACCATAACTTCACTCTTCCCAAAATTCGCCTTTAAATTCCATTTCTTAAACACTCTCCCAAACTCATTCATCAAGCCTTGCAGTTCCCCTTCGTCTTCACTTAACAATACAGTATCATCTGCAAACAACAGTACATGGAGTTGCCAAACACTGCCTTCTCTCATTAGAGTCGCTCCAACATCCACTGCCCTACCTTGTACCTCTCTTATAACCCCATCCATATACAAATTGAACAACCATGGGGAAATGACACATCTCTGTTTCAATCCAGCCTTCAAATAGAAAAATTCACTCAGTTGACTATCCTGTCATACATACTCTTCACGGCATTCAACAACTACCCATTTACTCCATATATTCTTAATACATTCCACAATCCTTGTCTAACTACGCTGTCATGTGCTTTCTCCAAATCCGTGAAGGCCGCATACAACTTCTTTCCCTTCTCTAAGAACGTTTCCACTAAAGACCTAAGAATGAATATCTGATCTACACAACCTTTTCTCTTCCTAAAACCTCCCTGTTCATCTCCAACTAATTCCTCTGTTATTTCCCTAACTCTGTCAGTAAGTATCCTACCATATACTTTTCCTATTACACTAAGAAGACAAATGCCGCTATGATTACCACACACTTCTTTCCCCCCCTCTTCCTTTGTACAGGGGAATACTTATACCAGACTTCCAATCCTCCGGGACTCTACCTTCCTCCCAGGCCAATCTGCACATCTTCCATATCCATGCTACTACTATCTCCACTCCCCTCAATGCTTCAGCATTTCACCACACGTTCCATCAATGGGCTTTCCCCATTTTGTCTTTCTTCATTATTTCCAGTACGTCCTTCCTACTGATTTCTTCCTCTCTTCTCACCTCCTTTCTTCTTCCAGCCATTCTCCAGCCACTTATATTCGCATTTCATTCATTCTCAATGTTCAACAATTCCTTAAAGAGTTCTCTACATCTGCTCACTTTTTCTCCATTCTCCACTAGCAATCCATCATTTTTATCTTTCACTCCCCGACTTACTTCGTTATCACCCTGGGAACATCTCTTTCCTTCCGCAGCTCCTTCAATTCTTGTTTGAAGACAACAGTTGAGTATAATGTTGGGTGTAAGCAAGTAGTGTGCTGGTTCCTACAATGACACTAAAGGTCCTTTGGTAGCATGATGTTGTGGTGTAACACCAGACCAGAACGAGCTAATGTGTGTTTCATCCAGCGCCGACGCCAGTCGAGAGTGGGCTGATGTTATGGCCAATTAGAGCAAACTCTGGTTAGTGTGAGCCAGTGCCTAAACCAGTGTCGAGTTTACCGGTTTGTGGGTGTGTCAACCTGTGTCTACACTGACCTGGAATGCGCTGGTGCATCACGGTCAGTCAGTGCCTACACTAATCAAGGATGAACCAGTGTGGTTGTCCGTCGGTGTCCTCACAAGCCTGCGTAATATTTTTCTGCCGTTCAGTGTACTATATTCTAGGTGAAGTTAAGGGCAGCTAATAAAATATTGTATCTATTACTATTATTATTTAATACTGATAAGCCAGACTTCTTGTGCATCTGTTACATCGATTAGCCATCTCTACAGATTCATGCTTGTAAGCTTACTGAATTCAATTATCCAGTGAGCATATTACTTTTATTTTCCTCATTATGTTGCTTCTTTGAAAATCTATGGAATGAACTCCTCCAGAACAGCTTGCATCTATCTATCTATCTATCTATCTATCTATCTATCTATCTAAATATCTATCTATCTATCTATCAATATATATCTATCTATATCTATATTTATCTATCTATATCTATATATCTATCTATATATATATATATATATATATATATATATGTATATTTTCAAGGGGCTTGAATGATCAGTGAATGGAAGCGTCGCCCATTGGATTGGGCAAATTTGGGCTGTCTGGACATTGTTCCTCCTCACCCTGGGCTGGGGTGGGAAAGGAGGTCCTGATGATGATGAATATATATATATATATATATATATGTATATATATATATATATATATATATATATATATATATATATATATATATATATATATATATATATATATATATATATATATATATATATATATATATATATATATATATATATATATATATATATATCAGAATAGAACCAAGTACTGAGCTGTGTGGCTCTCCACTTAAAACATCTTTCCAGTCTGATTCTGTACTACTGTATTTATCACGACTTTGTTTGGTCCTTTAAGTCAGTTTTCGATCCAGCTGAGCACATTGCCTCTGAATCGGTGTGCCTTTAGTTTCTGAAGCAGTTTTTATGGGGACTGGGGAACTTTATCGAATGCAATTTGAAAATAGAGATAGACAATGTCAACGGATCTGGTCGTATCGTATATATTGAAGATATCATAGAAGGAATTCAGATTTGTAAGACAAGAATAATAATTCAGAAAACTGTGTTGTGAATCTTTTGTAAGATTATTTAATTCGAAATGCTTAACTAACTTATCTGATAATAGTTTCCAACAACTTGCACGCCATTGAAGGTAAGCCTATTGGTTGGTAATTTTCTGGTTGAGATATACTGCCTATTTTTTTTTTTTTTTTTCGATATCAGGGTTACATTTGCCACTTTCCACTCATGGGGCACTATAGTATTTCTCAGTGATTAACTGAATAGCTCAGCTAATTGCTTTGTTATTTCATTCACTGCTTCCTTCCAGTATACATGGAGATATTATATCTGGCCCAATGTTTACCAATGACATGACATACTGTACATCATTCTCACTAAGAGTAATGTTGCTAATTATACTAACCACTTCTAAGACAACTAGAAAAGTTGCATGAATGGGATCTGTATTTTCCACTGCAAATACGGATGCAAAGGTGCTGAGAATTTTAGTGATCTCCATTTCATCGTCGGTATGCTCACCATTGTCTGTGACTGATGGGCCAATTGTTGGTGCTATTACTACTTGTTTCTGATGTAGCTGAAAAATTCTGTACTGTTGGGATACACTGATACGAGCAGCATGAGCTTCAAAGTTTTCCTTACTTTGCTTTATTATTACTATTATTTTTTTACAATAAAGAATACCAAATTTATTTTTATCACTTTGATTTTTTGTGGCATTATAATATTTGTGTACAATTTCTTCTAGTTTACAGGCATTGCTTCATATCTGTGTTTTACCATACTATGATCAGTAGCATTAAATTCATCTCCTACTACAACATTACTTACTAATTTTCCGATGTGGCCCATATCAAATCAGATATGTTTCCTCCTCGTGCTGGATGGTCTACCAGCTGACGCAATAAACTTTCTTGCAAGTTGGTGTACAGGTCCAACTGGTGTGTGAACATATGGCCTCTCCCCACTTGGCAAGTAGTAAACTGAAATCACCAATGATTTTTGTATTTGGGTTGCTACATATTTCAGCAATTAGGTAGTAAACTTCTGTGTCAGTGTTGCTGGACTGAGCTAGCAGATGATAAATTAACCCGAGTACCGTTTTGCTACGAAATTTAATTCTAAGCTGGTGATAATTGCTGTCAGTGATATGGACAGAGGGCTCAGACTTTATGACTAGGTGAAGTCCTGCTTTAATATATAACAGTACACCACCCCCAGCTCTATTATTTCTATCACCAATGAAAATGATATAACCAAGTATGTTGTGCTCCGCTGAAAAATCGCGTAGTTCATTTTTGATCCACGATCATCTTACGCCTTTCTCGTCATGATCTTCAGCAATAACATAAGCCTCTTAATAACAAAATTAATCCTGCAGACTATGGGCATTCACAATAAGAGCCTTAATATCCTCGCTTGCATTAATCTGTCTATTGTTTATGAGGTCTTTATTGACTCATCTATAGGCTTCACACGATGAATGTTTTTTCAAACATACTGCATCATCAAAGGGACGACCGAAACTAGCAGAGCCAACAGAGTGACAGTGGAGACCACCATGCGTAAATAAAGTCTGTTGCTTATAGAGTTATTTCCAGGTGTCAACGACCTCAGTACCCTCCTGTAAACAAAGTGACGATGCCATTATTCAACCTAAAAGCCATACTATAAAAGACGTTGCTTGCAGCAATTCCGGGGAGAACACCTAATATGAGATTATTATTATTATTAGTCTTAGTCTTTTCTTCGTAACTCTGGATCATCAACTTGAACTTGTTCAGAAGCCTTTTATACCTGGTTCGCATTTCATAATTGGTTACTGCTTGAAGTACTCAATGAACCCTTAAACTGTGAGGGTTCTTTAAGCTAAATGAAATCGTCTGGCGGTAGTCATTGTACTAAAGGGGTTTACCGGATAGCAGAACAGAAATAATCCTGAATATCTATTCTGAATGTCTATCTATCTAACACCAGACGCCGTAGTCCCGTAAGGGATGACCATTTGTCATTGTTATTTGTTTTACGGGGAGGGGCACTAACCCTCCACCAACCCACTTGTTGACACTTAGTGAACACATGTGGATTGGTTATATTGTTACCACTCAGCTTTGTAAATGATTTCCTGACTTATAGGAAACCAGTAGGCTTGTCACTCAATGTAAAGCCACCTGAAAAAGAAAAGAGCAATGAAAAGTGATAGGAAAGACGGGAGAAATAGAAAGAAAGAGGACAGACACAGAAAAGAGTGATAAACGTGAAGGAAGAAGTGGGCAGCACTACATCAAGTGAGTGGATGATGGTCGCCACCACTTACCACAACTTGATAAAATAAATAAGTAAATAAATGTCAGGGGGAACGAGTGTGCTGCTTAAGATGCAAATATTATTGGCTTGATAGCGAACACTAACTTCGAAGCAATCAGTGGCATACATGGTTCAGGCTTCAGCATTAACTAAAACAATAGTTAAAATTCTATGATTATGAAATCAATACATCCGTGTTGCTTTTCTTCGATTTAATGGTGTCATTCCTGCAGAGACCAGTTGAGTTGTGGGGGCCTTGGGGCACAGCATCATTTGGAGGCCTCTTAATTGGCTGAGCAGTTTTTGGAATTTGTAAGAAAAACTGTTCAAGAAATGTTTTGGCAGAGATCAGTAATATAGACATCCATCCGCATTTTAAAAGCTATATCGGTATCTATCCAGTAAAATAAGTATTCTGATCTTTCCGTTTCAGGGGCAGATAACTTCTATGAAGTTTCACTCTGTCTTGTGGGTGCCCCTTTTGTGTGGAGGCCTCTGGACTAGCTCCAGGAGCTTCCCCTTTAACCTGACACAGTTTTTTTTTTTTTTTGGGGGGGGAGGTAAATAAGTGTTTTCTTTTTCCTGCCAGTATAAATACCTTGTGGCTGCCAATGTACTCCATTACTCTTGCCTCAATATAACGTTGTTATACAAACACCCTAACGAACAACTACCGTAGTTGATAATACAGTACCTGCTGCGATTGTTACCTGCATTAACTCCAGTTGCTTAGTTACTTTTGCATAATCATACCACTAAATGTCTGACTGATAGTGAGAGTGGTTTTCACCCTTAGGGAAACCAAAGACTGACACACAATGAGGTTTGGCAAGAGATGCTATGGCCCCCCTATCTTAAACTGGCATAAATTTTCGTCATTTTGCAGTTCATCTCCCGTAGCTCAGTGGCAAAGTAGGACAGTACTACGGCGCTACATCTTTTCCATTGCACCTATTCGTGACTAACACCATATTCTAATGTTAATCTCTTGTTATATCATTTTATTCAAGGATAAATTGTAGTTTTAGGCAAAGTTAAAGTGGACAAGATATAACAGGTAGGATAAAATTTGAGTTATTAATGCTGATTCACAGAGATTTAAAAAAAAAAAAGTATAACCTGGAAATTACAAAAGTGGTTGCATTTTCATACATTTAATTAACAAAATACCAGTACAAGATTTCTTTGAACTTACCCATTCAGTACAATGACGTCTTAATTTCTTTCTTACTCACTCCAAATGAATACTGCATATTCAACCTAGGAAATGTTTTGTACTAAATGGATTAATGACCATTGCCTCCAACCCTTTCAGTTCGAGGTCTTACATTAGAAATAAAAAGAATATCCTGAGTTAGAATAATAGAAGACGTCATTGTAGCGAATGTGTTAACTTTCACTGGACGCCACGAATGACGTCAGTGTATGCCACTTAGTACTTTCAACATAACAATAAATCAATACCCAACTCTATGATTACATGCATGAAATAGTCATGGGGAGGTCAAGTGGTACGTCTGGTGATAATATACCATCTTCGATATACGAATGACTATAGTTTGGTGTAATTAATCGAGAGCAGACTTTAACTGTGTGTCTCCTGCTGTCGTACTCGTCATGCAAAACTGGGAAGAGCGCTGTTTCTTCTATTGCACAGTGCCTTGGATGAATCTGACAAATATCCCTAGACATTTATTGCAAAATAGAATGTCTGAGACAGGTATGGCAGACTGTAGATATTGTGCCGTGTATTACTGCACCATTTAATAAAAGTTTAATTAAGCAAACACAGAGAAGTTACGATTAGATCTGATGAAATCCATCTGTGCAGAACAACCAGATAGGTTTTATTGGCGGACTGCTATGACACCCGTGCGAGGAATAATGTTTCTTCATCTGTATTCTTCAGGCTTACAGTTTATCCACAATAAATGACAAAGATTTTTAAAGGAAATGTGTCTTAGCAGGACCGTAAGCTGCTTTTGCTTGATCATAATCTCAGATTTTGGTCTTCAGTAGTAAGTTAGTAGAACTGATATCTACACCAGCGAAACATATTTCAGAATGCTTAATAGTGCTTCATAGTGAATTGTGTCGACAGTCATCAAATACTAGTGTTTTCAAGAGGCTTCCCTTATTTTTTTTCTTGGTTACTCCTTCTCACATATTGAAAACTAAGAAGGTGAGAAGGTAAGAGATACATTCATACTGGGTAGAACTTATAAAATGTATCCACTGCAGCGTGGGACAACAACAAATTAACGCATCAATAACTATACACCTGCTTTGTGACGCTCAACAAAAAGAGCAGACTATAAATGATAATGAAAAATCTAGCGGGACTACGTTGCTAAAAAAATTCTAATTACATGTAATTGTTCTAAATTCTAATCAGTCAAGAAAGCTGGGCGCAAATATAGACTCCTGAGCGTATTAGTGGCCTAACTGAGATACAACAGCACAGTTCAATGGAATGCAGACAACTGTTTAGTTTTGCATAGAAATGTTTAGATGTTCCGAAGATTAGCGTAACAAGATTTTCGTGTTAGTGCCAAGAATGGTGAGAAGTTGATAACTGAATAAATAAATAAATAAATAAAACCATTCTTAGTTATTGGAGTAAAATCTGGGTAGGCTAACTTTCGAAACACATTGCTCTACTTATAAAGATAAAGCTCAGGAACCTCCCTAGAACCTCTTCCATTCAAGTTTACTTCAGTGCGTGACATTAACTTCAATTTGAATGCAGACTTCTTGGATATTGGCATCAGTACCAGCATTATTCCATTTCATATCTCTGCCTAAAGTGACAGAACTATCGACAGCAAGTCTGATGAAAAGGGAGGAAAAGCAATTCACCTATTATAACAACAGCATGCCTAGTGAAATGACCCTCAGCGTCATTCATCCATCGTTCAAGCTTCGGAATCCTAAATCTACCGTACCTTACAAGTCTATACAGAAAATAAAACACAGAAGAACAATGTGCAATATACAAAACTCTCCACTACTGCAGTACACTTGTTAGGAAATCTCTTAACCCCTTGACTCTAGTGACGTCTTTTTATTGGACATTTTTGCTACTCAAAGAAGATTTTATTTAACCAAGGAAAGCCCTCTTGAACTGTACGGGATAACGAAGGTTTCTATCACCCCTCCAGTTCGAAAAGTTCCTCTCCGACATGAACAGATTCATCAGGCGGCAGCAAAATTATGATTAATGGAGAAAATATTAATACCCTCAGGCTTGTATGTCTCACAGAATAATATAATCTGGCACTGACCCAAATATAATACCAAAGTGGACGCGATTATGAAATGGTTAAAGGAGAATATGTTAACACTCTTAGGCTATTATGGGTCACCATCACTGAATTAACTGTTTTGCGTTAACCCCCAAAATACCAGTGCTGACACCAGCATAAGAGGTGACATTTTTCTAGTTTTTTTTTCCGGCCAGTACTACAAGGATTAGATCTTCTTAGAAGAGACTTTTCGAACTGGAACGGTTAAAAAATACCCGTCATTAACCACCTTTACTGGTTGAAGCTGAGTAAAAATGTTTGAAAATAACCAAAAAAAAAAAAGGCCATCCGACTGGAAACCATAAAAAGACGTCACGGTACAGAGAGGGCAATGTGAACAAGAATACGACCATCGGTGTATCCCTGTGGTGTAATTCATGAGGAAAGGAAGGTCAGTTATCGAGGAGTGGACAGCCGTGTTGGTCACATTTCTCCGCCTCCGCCCCGCTCTTGAACTTGCTGAACAGGTGACTGTACTTGCTTGGTGCTGCTGCTCCCACCACCCTGACACGGCAAGAAGATAAGGGACATAGATTAATGCGTATTAGCTGCACGAGGCCTCCCTCCCCCCAAAGGACTTAAATTTATGCTTTTCAACTGAAGAAGATGAAGAAGCCATTTCTGCCGACTGCGCTGGGGTAGTTAAGGAAAGAAAAAATGCAAGGTCTCATTTTTCCTAGAGAATTCGACCCAGAATAGTCTTTTTACAGGTATTTTCTTATTACTATGCTTGGTGAACAAGGATGAGAAGGAAACAAAGTGAGTCCACCACCTTACGTACCAGTCGAACATTACCATCACATCATTACTTGCATCATCTAGTCAGTTAAATTTAGCAGCCCATGATATATCATATCACCGAGATGGTCAACAATAGCACCACATTATTCATATCAGCAGAGAGGTCAAAGAACACCACATCGTTACTCATATCAAAAGGTAAGTCTGTATGCAGTATGATATATATTACCAGATCAGCTTAATACAAAATCAGTAGCTTCGTACAAGGAAAACAGAACATACGTTATTCGGGCGCCAATCATTTTGCCACATCAGGGAACTCTAACAGTAAGACATAATCATTGTTAATATAAGCAGGAGAGGCAACAAAAATTATAAGTGGTATTAGTAAGGAGGTCACATCACCAACACATCGTTAATTATATCGGTAACATAATACGAGAATTACAAGAAACAACTTATAAAGTTTTTCCGCTTCACCATCCCTCCAAAGGTTTTTCATAACCAAGCCTAGAGAGAACTCAAACGCAAAAGTGCAAAAAAGCAAGTATGCTAGTCAGACGTTGCTGCCTCCAGAACTCTTTGGCCACCATTTGTGATACAAATCAGACGAGAAAGTGACTCCACTCTTAATATCCTTCTTGGTCTGAGGAAACTACGAGACTGCTTCATTTAAAATGGTGTGTATTGGTATACCATAACTTTCTGCCACACGATATACCATTGAAACAACAACATTTATAACTGTGATATACTGTGTAAGATTTTGTACGTGTAGTCATTTTTCCAGAGTACTGTGTTTGTTGATCCTTGTAATCCTCAGTGAGTTTTTCGACTAGTCTAAAATAAAAAAACAAAGGAGATAAGTGTGCAAGCTATTGTATTTCTTATATAGCTACTGTAGCTATTATACTAATCATTGTAGAATAAAACCATTAAGGTCTATTATACTAGTCAATGTAAAATAAAACCATTAACGTATTACGAGAAATATTTTTTACTGTATATAGTAAAACATACTTCCCATGTGCATTTATTTAAAGAACATGAGTATGGGAGGCTGTGCAGAGTAACTTTGTTGGTGTGCAAACCACAGTGGCGCCATCTGTTGATGGTGCCTGGAAACGGTACCAGGGAACAAACTGTTTACTGTAGTCTGAGTATGTATGACAGGGTCCATAAAAAATCACTAAACAACAAGTCTTTTTCTTTCTTTTCATTTCTTTTCTTACAAATAATAATATCCTCTTTCCTGATCTTAAGTAACTTGTTAGAGTAGCAACTAGAGGATGACAGCGAAAGTATCATCATTCGGATGGAGACGGAGCTGAACAAAAGTGGACACAGCCACAACTAGGGCGGATGAATGAGGGTTGACATTCCTTATCGCTCACCCCAAAACCAGGCACACACCCGCACAGTGGTTTTAGCGTTTTGGTTAAGTGTGTCTGCGTTTGGGAATCTGAACTTGGCCTATTATAGGGTGCAACTGCAGATTACCGTCAAGTTCAGTAGATAAACATTTGTGTCTGGTGTGTGTTAATGAGTGCCGTATGTCTGATAGGCAAGACTGTTCCTTAGTTTCGTGTTTCCCCTTTTAAGTCTCCCTTTTCCTGTGACTAAATTCTTTCCACCCTAGTTATGAATGGGGATATAGGATGATGATGATGATGATGATGATTCTAGCCCATCTAAGTTCTGAAAAGGATAAATATGCCTAGTTTAAATTACCAAGAATCTTCCAATCGCAGTGTGTCCAGACTGAAAAGATCTTTATATTAGTTCTCTTGTTTATTATCTTTGGAAAGGACAACTTTTGTGGTTTTTTTACCGTAGGTTCCCTCTTCCAGAATTAAGATAATCATTGGCCTCTGTTTAGGCGTACAGGCATTTGGGTAAGCTTGTATCTATGGAATTTTAACAGGGAAGTATTTTTTTATCACTGTCAAAGTCAACGAGCAAATAAAGTCACGAAATTCTTATTTTGTGTGTTCTTCAGAAAACCAGACCAAATTAACAAGCAAGGATTAATACGAATCTGTGCCTTCGTGAGAGTAATGGCACAGTCAGCAGCTCTTTCATACGTCTGAGATTCCAGACTCGTGATACAAGACTCCTGCCATCATAGTTTTTACAGATTAATGTTAAAAGATTTTACTAGACGGAGGCACAGTTTCTAGAGGCTGTAAAGGAACTGTTGGTGAGAAATGATTATAATACGGCATGGGAGTGTATAGATGTCTGTATGTATTCAAAAATGTGTATTTTGTCTTTCATTACAATTTCCATGATGATGAGGGAACGAGGGTGATGAGGTTCGAAGCAAAATATTCAATCAACATGCTTAACGTGAATGCCAAAAGGAACTATATTGGAGGCATGAACATACTGTATATTATATCCTCTGACTCTAATCAAAGATGAGAATACTGGGACAGTCGAAAGTGCTGGCTGCAACTTTGCTCTCTCTCTCTCTCTCTCTCTCTCTCTCTCTTTGACATTTTTATTAATATTCTGTAACTGGGAAGTTTGGGGCGTCAGAGTAACGGTGTTCCAACTTTTATGCATAAATATTTAGGACACACTGCATCAGTTTCCAAGAGACAGTGTGTACTAGGAACCACTATATGTAAATAACCTGGGAGGTGCCTCAGCTCCCCTCCTTCCCACACTCCTCACAATGTCCCCATCGATCTCCTCCGTCTCCCTTCTCGCAGCCCCAATCCCCTCCCACGGCCTCCTCCATACCTCAGTCAGACCAAAGGAATTTGTGTCACCCGAGTCATAAAAAACACGTATTTTTAGTTTTGGTATGTCACTGATATGTGCAAGTACATTTTCCATTACATTCTTTCATATATACATTCTTATTCACAGATGAATATACCGAAAACACTATGAAACAAAGTATTAGATACATTCATATGTCCCATTTATACCCCAGTCTAGCATAACTACAGGTTATCTATTTTAGTTAACGCCAGACGATTTTATTCAGCAGTAGTGAATTCCCCAGGTCTAATTGGAATGCGTATGTCAATAAGTATGAATACAATAAACAGTTTGCACTTTGTCCTAGCTGGGGACACCCACCATCCACTCACTATGATGTTCTGTACGTAGTGCGACGAATCTACACCGACTGACTTGCCAAATGGTTTCCCGTAAACCAGGAAACCATTCAAAACGTTGGGTGGTAGCTATATAACTATATGGCGCCCGGTGGTTTAATTGGTTAAGGCGCTCCAGTCTGATAAAGTCTGTAAATATTTATATGCGAGGGATGGTTCTAGTGCATTGTGCACATAATGCCACAGGAGTAAAAGTGTCTGATTATCCTCGCCTTAAATGTCGGGACTGAGTAGCCTAGCTCCAGGTTCCTGCATGTCTGATGGAGCAAAAAAAGTATTAGATGGTGGATGGATGGATGGATGGACAAAAAAAATATTCATTTAAGCGGCAATGAATTTGTCTTAACATTTCCGCCGCCCCTGCATATACTACAATTTCGTTTTTCGTCGTGGTTAATTCTCTGTCCTACCAATATCCATTAATTCCTGTCAACTTTATCATTAATCATTTCTAAAACGAACTTAGACTCCGTGATTCAAGCATGAAAGCCTGGTTTAGTGAAACGAAAGCAGAGATCCTACGAGTCTTGAAAGTAGCCTACTAAGACCCTCTAGAGAAAGAGAGAACAGGATGTTGGTAGAGTTGGTCACAGTGTAATGACTGAACTATAAACGCCGGAGAGCTACACTCCTGGTACCGTTAATCATAATCTCCCACGCTTACCAACACTTTTACAGCCATTTGTTGAGGAGTAAGAGAAAGCTGTGAGAAGCTGTGTCACGGGAGAGAAAAATACGGATGTGATGATAATGCGGAGAATAAAAACAAGGGGTGGAGGTGAGTTTGACAAAAACAAGGGAAAGTAGAAGGAAAAGAGGTGTCTGAGTGGTAATGGTTGGTGATGATGATGATGGTGAAATTATATGGGTGAGAAGCCAGTAGCAGAAGAAAGAGGGAGGAAATGAGGACAGAAAGTGTGAGATGGGACGTGAACAGGTCTGAGACAGATAGGTATATATATATATATATATATATATATATATATATCTATATATATATATATATATATATCATTATAGATACATATCTCTCTCTCTCTCTCTCTCTCTCTCTCTCTCTCTCTCTCTCTCTCTCTATATATATATATATAGAGAGAGAGAGAGAGAGAGAGAGAGAGAGAGAGAGAGAGAGGACGAAGATGTAGGTGGTGGGAAGAAGGAAGTAGCAAGGTGGTGGGAAGTAGGGAGGAAGGAGGGCCTGGGAGGCAGGGAGCAAGGCAGTGGTGGGAGGAAGGCATTATGTGTAGCGGGAAGGCAAGGTAATTTTCGCCATTGTTTTTGGTGTCTCAGAAAGAGAGCCAACTTTCTGACGGTGATTATTATGGAAGTGCTTGTGTTTGCCTGTAGTAAGAGGGATGTGACACATTTACGCGTCATAAATAGCTCAATCAATATCCAAATTACAACACTTACTGAATACGATTACATAAAAAAGTTATGAGTTAAAAGAAAGTGTATGGGAAATGTGTTCTTGACATAGCCAAACATGACGTTGTAGACTTGCTATTTGTTTTCCTATTTACTCCTTCCTTTGACAATAATAACAAACTCCCCAATGCAGTGGCAGGGAAACTGGTATAAATAACGCCAAGTGCCCCTACCAATGGGAGGGGTACAGAGGAAGAACGATGGTGATGATGATGATGATGATGATGATGATGATGATGATGGTGAAAACCTGATACTTAACAGATATATTTGCTTTCCTGGAGCTTACTCGTTTCCGAAGATCTCATAAATTGTGGCTTTCTGTAGTTCCATACAAGAAACAATAGCCCTCATGTATGACGTGCAAGACGCCGTATGACTCTAGCGTGGCGTGTTTGACAATAAGTTGCTGTGAAGTTCATTGCAGTACGCCAACTGCCTGTCAGATTATAAAACACCAAATAGCTTGAATTCTCCTCCTCCTCCTCATCATCATCATCATTATGACCGTATTATCAAGGAAAGAAAAGAATAAGAAGGTTTAAATTAAGGCCTATCAAAGTTCGAGGATCCTTTGGGCAGATACTGCATTTTTGCTTTCATATTATTTACAAATACAAACATCTCGAAAGCTTTTTTCTTTTTTAACTAACAGTACAAGTCCTTCAAACATGCCCATAGCATTAGGCAAAATCACAAAATAATTCCGCACTATATCGTAGAAAAACAAATATTTGTCTCGTAAGTATGCTCTAAATAACTAAACTGATTAAATAAGTAAATAAATAAATAAATGAATTAATCAAAACCTCCTTGTCCAACACCAGTAGAAGTTTCTCACTTGAGTATAAGGTGGCGATGGTGTGGCTTGAGTGCAGCTGCCGTGGCCCCCAACTCACAGGCGACCCTCCGAAGGCACTGGTCTGACTCCACTGCCGCCGCGTACACGTTACTCAGGTGGTCCAGCAGCAGCTCAGCCCTCGCTCCGGCGGTGTCCGTGCCTGCCAGGGTATCACTGTCAATGTCTGGTGGTGCTATGACGGGTGGTAGTGGTTACAGTAGGCCAGATTGCCAGTGGAAAATATACAGATGGTAAAATTTGTAAGGAGGTAAACAAAACGGCAGACATGAATATCATCCAACTGAGGGAAACCTCCACCAAGCATAGGGTTAAGCATATTACTATAATAAATCCGTAATTCCTAAAGCTGGCAGACTTGGAATTCTTATAATAGCTTTCTGGATGACTGAATAGTTGTTTTTACATATTCTATATGTCCAGTTGGTAAGAAAATTAATATTCCTTTAAATACAAAACAGAAAGAGACTGTCCTCGCATAGAGGGTGGGAAAGCAATAGTCATCTTTGAAGTTAAGCACAAGTAGAATCATTGGTGAAGTACAGACGGTTGAAACTGTACAGGTGCAGTTCTGCTTTCCTAGTCCCAAAAGATTAGTGTGTCTTGATACTACCTGGAGAGTAAGCTGAGACAATATGAAATATGATGGCGTCTGCATATAGGGCGAAAAGAGATAAAGGTAGAAATGCTTTCATGATAGCACCGTCCATGGCCCACACTGCCTGTAAACTAATATGGTCTGTACAGTAAGATAGGTAAATAGCCCATCAAGCTGCAT
>NC_136967.1:22895673-22910673 GCF_032717465.1 Coenobita brevimanus
AAGGTGAGTCCAGCTATCCTCTTGACTCTTTCAGCACAGAGGACGTGTTTCCGTTACCTTCTTTTTGCCAGTTGACAATTATCTTGAAAAAAACTTTTACAATGCAGGAGTTTAATGGAGGAGAGAGAAGGTTTCCCAGAGTTAAATAAAATCGTTTCGAGGAAACAAGAACTAAAAGTGCCAAGACCAGGAGAATGCCAAGTGTGTGAATTGATGGTGAATTTTGTGAGGAAGTTAGTATTTTCGACCTCTGTAGTATGTGGGAATGAGTGTGACGATGTGAGTGTGAGCTGGTGGGTCTGTGTGGATGTGAGTGTGAGGGTATGAGTGTGAATGTGTGGGTGAATGTGTGGATGTGTGAGGGTGTGAGTGTGTGGATGTGTGAAGGTGAGAGTGTGTGGTTGCGTGAGTGTGAGAGGTGTAGGTGTAAGTGTAAAGGTGTGAATGTGTGGATGTCAGTGTGAATGTGTTGGTATTAGTGTGAGAGTGTGAGTGTGAAATTATGAGTGTGTGAGTGTTTGGAAGCTCCTAGCGCCTCTCCTTTATTAGTGTATTAATGCACGTGTCTTGTTAATATTCTCTCCTGTCATATTTGTCCAAACTACGCCAATATTGAAAAATCAATAGAAATACAGGAGAACACTAAGGTGTATCCTTCAAAATAGCTCACTAAGGAAGAGGTAACAGAAAACTTACTTAACTGAGGAGAATATGGCTCTAACACACAGCCCCCTTGATTAGTCTCCACAAGGCGCATCAGTCCGCCTGTCATCTGTTCCATCCAGCTACCTGAATCACACCACCTGGTTTACCCCACCAACAGGCTTATTTAGGTTCGGTCCTATCACACTACCAAAACTTACGCCACACTACCACAACCCACAAAAAACTTGAGCCTCTAACACCACCACTGTCAACCACACCATTACAGTCTGCAACATCACACGGCCACAACCTAACATACCACCACCTACCATCAGCCTCCCGCTTGGCCTTGTAGTTGTTATACGATCAGCACCTACCACACTACCACAGCACCACAAACTACCTACTGTACCCACCACAGCAAGGTACCTTCAGCCTCCTGCTTGGCTTAACAAGTATCACGCTATCAGCATTTACCTTACTACCACTACAACCTACAATAGGCACACCACCACAACTTACCACGTCACCGCCGAGTGTCACAACCTACAACACTACACTAGCATAGCCTACCACTCCACCACAACTTACCGCACCACAAAACAACGCCACAAGCACCTACCGTCCGCCTCCCGCTTGGCTTTGTAGTGATGGTACTCTGGCCACATGATAGCGATGGCGAGGACGGCCAGACCAGGGATCAGTATCGTGGAAGCTGTCTCTGCCGCCACATCATATAATCTGGGCATCATCGACCTAGCCCTGGACCAGAAGCTACGGGGCTCGGCATGGCGGTAACCGTAGTAGCGGGGATACCAGTAGCCGTCGTGGTGGGAGTACTCGTAGTTTTGGTAGCTGTCGGGCTCACTTGCGACCAGAGGTAAGATCACAAGTAGCCCAAAGATAATCAGGAGAGCTGGGGATCCTTTTGCGATCTGGAAGAAGAACACTAAATTACTCACCGGTGTCACGTTTACGACGGCCTGTGTTGACTGTGACGATGTTGGGGAAGAGGAGGGAGAGGCCCGTGATGGCTAGGGCAGGCAGTACGTAAGCCAGGTACTCCCCGTCCAGCGTGTCGTAGTAGTAGTCGCCGACGCGCTGCAGGAAGCTACGGCGAATAGGCTTTCCCGCTAATTGTTGATTCTCGCGGCCTGCCAGAGCTTCGAGATTGGTGCTAGGGTTCTTGGTGGCAGCTGCAGAGGTGACATGGAGGTGGAGGGATGAGAGAAGCAGCAAGTAGAGTGGCAGAGAGTGGAGGAGGAGGGAGCGGTGCGTGCTGACGGGCGCCATGACTCCGGTGGACTGACTCCCTCCCGCCGCAGCCGTCGCTGGTTTCACCTCTCACAGCCACACACCTGACCACACCGTCTCGCTGGGCCGGCTGCCAAGCGCTCTCGGGGGATATGATCAATGTCTTCCGTGTCATAATTGCTGGGTTGCTCTCACGGTGGTTAAGGGGGTGACTAATAGCCCACGTTAAGTGTTCGTCTCTCTAAAGAGGTCAGTAAGTCATCAGCTACTTCTTGGAGGGAAACTCAATGTAATAATTTTTGAAGACACTTAGAAACGCACATATTTTTCTGTCGTATTACAGCTTTCCATGTTCGTTGCTAAGGAGGCCATGGTTTGTTTGTACAATAATTAATGGAGGAAAGTTAATCTCAAATGTCCTTTTTTTTTTTTTCCAATAGACGACTCAAATACCAAGTACAGAATTAGTTTTACTCGGACATTGTATCTATTTCATACACAGTATCATCGGTTTTAGTTCATTAGCTGTTTTAGTGTGATTTACGTTCGACATTTTTTTTTTCAACTGGGGGAAATTCCAAGCAACTAAGGGGTTAGACTAACTATGTTTCTTAATATCATTGCGAAATGGCCTTGGCTATCTTAAGGTCTCGAATAAACTCCCTTCCAACACGATGATGTCATTATCTCTTTATTGTGACGTCATCAGGTGGTTCCACTCAGCTTAAGAGAATTCTTTCAGATGAGAAAGATTAGCTATAGCGTTCAGCTTTCAGCATTAGAGGTCTCCCCTGAACTGAAAAACACTTTTGGAAGTATCAAGAATGAAGCATGAGACATTATCACGCTGAAAAGGTTAACAGTGCCTTGTCACACATACAAATATGCCATCCTGTAGTAATGCATGAGACGCCAAGAAATTTAATTATAGCCAAGAAATTATTTTGTAGCAAAATTAGCAGTGCGTTATTCGTAGATTTCCTCCTCTTTTTCATATATGTGATTTTTAAAAGAATGCGGTTCTCTTCCCTCTGACGGGGCTAGAGGCCAATGGAACTAACACTAACGCTCCGATTTAAGTTGTCATGAATAGTACTTAATGACATTACGCTGTTTAAGTGAATCAGATGCAGGGACTCATCAATGCAGCGAAGCAGGGTGATATCTTTTTCGGCAACGCGCCCTAGACCGTTATGCAAGATTCAGCCTGTGTGTAATTATTTATTTATTTATTTATTTTTTTTCACCAGGTCGGTCAGGATCACTTGATGGTCTCGATCGTCAGCTTTTACCCTCCCGGAAGGGAGCTGAGAGCTCATATAGTCCGATCTAAGGGCAAGGCTGTGACCTTCACACACCCACACACCCGTCCCCTTGCTCAAGGGGGACAGCAACCACCCACTTCGTCAGTGAAACTTTTCGCAACCTGAGCGAGGCGCGAACTCCCGTCCACCAGTTGGCAGGTGAGAGCGTTACCACTGCACCAGCGAGTGTGTGTGTGTGTGTGTGTGTGTGTGTGTGTGTGTGTGTGTGTGTGTGTGTGTGTTTTAACTCTTCAAGGCTGTCTGACGGATTTGAATGAAACTTACCAGGTAAGTTCCTCGGGTGACTGGAAAGGTCTTCTACTACAAACAATTTTCCAACCATGATTTTTAGGGGGTAAGCCCCCCCTCACCAAATAAAAACTTCACATAAACAGTAAAAGGAGGGTAGATAAGGCTTTGAAATTTTGGTATGTTTTACAGTGGAATATCATCCGTAATGCGATATCTGGGGAGCGTAAGCCCTCAGTGATTCTTGACGGGATCAGCCCCTTCCTCCCTGAAAAAAAAAGAAAAAAGAAAAAGGGAAAGTCAGCACATAGATTTCAGCGAAGCTTCTCAGGTCAGCTCATCTGGTCCCTTGATAATGTCTTCCGCTATATATAATTTTCGGCAAATATTTATAGAGCGGGGGGTCAGCCCCCAAAACTTATAAAAGATACAAATTATTGGAAGGAGGGCAATGTGGCTTTGGAATCTTAGTACATGTTGTTCAGCGGACTCTCAGCCGTAATGTGATATTTGTGGAACGTAACCATTCACCCTCCAATGATTCTTGGAAGGGGTCAGCTCCTCTTAAAAAAAAGAAAAAAAAAGAAATAGAGGAAAAATATGAGTCAAATTTTCTAAATAGCGGAAAGATTTGAATCAAACTTCCTAAATGCCGGAAAGATTTGAATCAAACTTCCCAGGTTAGTTCTTCTGGTTATTTCGAAGGTCTTCCAATACATACAATTTTCTACACATGATTTTTAGGGAGGTCAACCCCTGTCTCTTCATAAAAAACTTTCAGAAATAATGAAAGGAGGGCAGATATGGCTTTGATATCTTAGTACACATTTTACAATGGACTGTCAACCGTACTACCTGTTCTTGGGAGGTCACGTCCCCTCCCAAAAACTTAAACGATAACAAATAGGGGAAAGTGAGCACATGGATGTCAGCTAAATCGGCATACATAGCGCAGGGCTGGGTATGCATTTCCAGGGTTTATGTAAACGCAAAGGAAAACAAAAAATGCACATGAACTTTATTTCAGCGCCTTTATCTCCTCCATTTTCTCGGTGCACCATTTCAGTACCTTTAGTCTGATCACTTTTCTTTTTATTCACGACGCTTGCGGAAGCTTATATTCAGCTTAGGAAACATTTTTCTAGGGCTGTGGAGTTAGGTGATAGTCCTCATTTGCCTCTAGAATACGAGATGTCTCTCCTAAACCATATAAGATCGTCGGGTGCTCACAAAATCAAATAAAAAGGACGGAATCATGGTAAACGGTAAAGCTGGCGGTTCTGTGTCATACAGCAAGGTGACACCGACATATGGTGTGTGTGTGTGTGTGTGTGTGTGTGTGTGTGTGTGTGTGTGTGCCAGATTTGCAAGGCTGAGGTAGGCTGGTTGGGGTGATGCAGGTTGGTAGAATAAGGTAGGATTGTAGGGTGAGGCAGGTTGGTAAAGTGACATAGGTTGGTAGAGTGAGGTAGGTTGGTAGGGTAAGGTAGGTTTGTAGGGTGAGGTAGGTTGGTAGGGTAATGTAGGTTGGTAGGGTAAGGTAGGTTGGTAGAGTGAGGCAGGCTGGTAGGGTGAGGCAGGTTGGTAGAGTGAGGCAAGTTGGTAGGGTGAGGCATGTTGGTAAAGCGAGGCAGGAGTATGGTAAATGCGGGAGGTAGGCAGGAGTATGACAAGTGGGTGAGGAAGATTATGCTAAGCGGTGAGGCAGGAGTGTGGTAAGTGGGTGAGGCAGGAGTATGGTTGTTGGGTGAGGCAGTAGTGTGGTAGTTGGGTGAGGCAGGAGTGTGATAGGATGGTGAGGCAAAGGTATGGTAGATAGGTGGGGCAAGATTATGGTAGGTTTGTGAGGGAGGAATATGGTCGGTGACTGAAGCAAGGCTGAGACTAATGGGTGAGGCAGGAAAAAAACAGATAAATGAGGCGGTGGGTCAGCAGAAGTACGGAAGGAGGGATATGCAAGTTGATGAAGATGTACTTAGGCAGGTGGTTGAGAGGAATGAGACAGGTAAGCGAGACAGATGGGTGAGACATATGGTGGCCCGCAAGGCAGACTTTCATACATGTTAACCCCATCATATTTTATTATAGTTACCTTCATGTACTGTATTATATATATATATATATATATATATATATATATATATATATATATATATATATATATATATATATATATATATATATATATATATATGTGTGTGTGTGTGTGTGTGTGTGTGTGTGTGTACATGCATGCATGCATGTATGTATGTATGTTCGTTTAGGAGAGACATTCCGTAGCGAAGAGGTTAGAGAAAAATTTATTTTGCCCCTCCAAAACAATAACTTTTTGTTTTTATTAATTTTTCCTACCACCAAGCGATTTTAATCAGATATGGAAAGAATGTTCGAACGTACTGTGTTATCTACCACTTTCATTACCCTTCCACTAGTAGAGGTCTGTCCGAAATTTAATAAAATCATCTTAGGGTAGCAAGAATAAAATAATGACGTCAACGTACTGAAGGGATAATTTCGTCGAGTCTATAGTCCGCCAGTTATCATGTTTGTTATTTTTTTCGCTTATCAATTTTGGTCAGGGAATGACAAAAAAGAGTTATATATATTTTTTCTTTTTGACAGCCGAACTCATAAATATTCATAAAGAAAATCCACGTTTACTATATTCATCTGATGTAAGCCGACACCCGTGAATCATTATACATATATATATATATATATATATATATATATATATATAGAGAGAGAGAGAGAGAGAGAGAGAGAGAGAGAGAGAGAGAGAGAGAGAGATGACATGTGTTGTGGACGACTCCATGACTATATCTGGCTTTTATGTTCGGATGTCTTAATGCTGCTTGTATCTCCAACCAGACTTATACTCTAATCTGATTTTCTTATAAATGTCAGATTTTCAGTTAAAATGGAGCATGCACACTGCCATGGAAATTCACACATTAATATTTAATAATAGCCCAGGAATGCATTATACCGAAATTTCACTTCGCATAACAACAAAGTATAGACCTGGATCCCCAAGCTCAGGTACAATGAAAACATTTTTTCTTTTAGAATGATGTTCAAGAAGATGAAAGTGTGGTCATGAGAATGCGTTGGCCTCAAAGTACTTTACTTAATTCAGTATGTCTAAATCATGGCATTTTTTCCATAAAGAAGGAGCACCCAACTACTGGAACACCCGCTCTTCGAACTAGTCTCGGGGTCATATTTAACTTTGCCGTGTAACTTTGACCGTAGACAGACTACTCTTAATATATATAAATTATATTTACTTTTGCTGATCCCAAAACTTTCACCAACTATGATTCAGGTCAGACCAAAATTCTTTTAAATTACTTTCCTCAGTGATCTTAGCTTATGATCTCTCCCTGTGATGTAACCTTACCTGGCTGTTCTCAAAATCGAATCTCTTTATCCTTGATTTAACTTGAACACTTCCACAAGGTCTTGTTTACACTGGATACAAACTGTTTAAGTTGATTTTGTCATGTAAATTTGACCTTTGACTTGGTGGTAAAAAAAAAAAAAAAAAAAAAAATCTCAACCCCTTGGACGATGCTCAGCAAATTCATCAAGTTTGATCCGCATCAGATGAAAACTGCATTAGTTATTTTGTTTACACGCAGACACAATGGGTCGAACTTTGTCCTTGACTTTTAACTGATAGTTCTCAAAACTGAATCACTTCACTCCTGCCTTACCCTCAACATTTCCCCGAATGTGCTCAAAATAGGATTAAAAAAACGTTTAAGCTGATTTTACTTAGTCAACGTTTGACCTAGCCCTGTGATCTTGACCTTTGACCTAATGTTCTAAAAAAGGATATGTTCCTACGCAGACCCTCTCTCCACCTTCAACCAAGTATGGCTAAATTAGGGTAAAAACTGCTTGGTTTAAGTTCTGTTAAAACACACACACACACACACACACACACACACACACACACACACACACACACACACACACACACACACACACGCACGCACGCGCGCGTGTTATGAACAATATAGCCCCAGTCTAGCTTCACGACCCCTGGCGTAATTATCTGGCAGCTCTGTTCAGTACCTCAATTAGTCAGTGTCAATGAACGACGTCCGGTTAGGAGGTGAAAGCCATGAATAATCAGAGGTTCTCCCCGTGACAGTCACGAGAAGCCTGGCACCTGCTGCCGCGGTCTGAGGCGTCATTACCGTAGGTGCCCGTGTCAACCCAACGTCGCTGCCGCTCTGCTAGGTCCTGGAGGCACAACGGGAAAGTAAATGACTAACTTGGGGCTGGGTTTTTTTAGTGTGGCTCCCCGCCTTTCTAACCACTTTATTCTCTCCGACACGGAGAGTATGTTTTCACCCATGTTTGTTTGTTTGTTAGTTTGCTTATCTGTTAGCAGGGTTGCTCAAAAACCAACAGGGAGATTTGGACCAAATTTGGTCGGCAGATAGCCCATGTCCCATAGAACAATCGCTGAACTTTTGGGACCGGTCGGGATCGTATTACAGATTCTGGATCCGGAAAACACTTCTTGCGAAACCCTAATCAGTGATGAAAAAACTAACCCATTATGAAGTATGGTTTGGAAATTACGTTGCCCTTGTCGGAGAGATGCGCTCCACTGAGTGCCCTTCTAGTTTGTTTGTTTGTTAGTCTGTTAGCAGGATTGCTTATAAACTATGAGAGATTTGGGCCAAATTTGGTGGGTAGACAGCCCATGTCCCAGGGAACAATCGATTAACATTTGGGACCGATCAAGAATATACTACAGATTCTAGATCCGAAAAACATTTTTTTGTGAAACACTAGTTAGTGATGAAGAGTACATTGGTAACTACATTGCCCTTGTCTGAGAGATGCGCTCCATTGAGTGCCCCTCTAGTTTGTACAAGTGGCAGATTAACTCTCTCAGGCTCCTATGACTGGCTTTCATCTCTCTCTCTCTCTCTCTCTCTCTCGTGCATATATATATATATATATATATATATATATATATATATATATATATATATATATATATATATATATATATAGAAAGAGAGTTTTATATATGGAGAGAGAGAGAGAGAGAGAGAGAGAGAGAGAGAGAGAGAGAGAGAGAGAGAGACTTAGTATGTAATAAAATATTAAGGAGGATAATGGGAAAACAAATCGCTAAGGACTAGGTGCTATAAAATCTTCTGTTCCGCCGAAGAATATGATGCAATACTATAACTGTCCTGTGACAACCCACCGCCGCTGCTGCTCTGCTGATTTCTGATGGCACGTATGGAGAGCGATAGTCTGACTAGGAGAATGTAAGAAAGTGTGATGATTGGAATAATGAAAAAGAGACCGAGAACGAAGTGGGGAGTATAGCAAAAGAGTATGGTAAACAAGGGAGAGTGGTGAGTCGTGGGAAGCTCGGGAGTTCTTCCAGCACTCCACTGGAAGAACTTGGGTTTGATTCTCGGGCCGACAAGCCATTTGTTTCCTTTTTGTCCCTGTTCAACAAGTAATACAAGTAGCAAACTGGGAATGACGTGGACCGGTGCGACTCGCATTTTATGGAAAAGCAAACCTGATTGTTTGGATAAATGACCCTCTTGAAATAGATGGCTTTGAATCTAAGCATTCCCCTTCTTCTTCTTCGCTGGAAGAGAAACGATTACTGATTAAGGACAAAAACACCTGCAATAGGTAACAAGAGGTAATAAGTAGAAAAACAAATGTAGAAGAATACAGAGTCCGCTGCCCTGTCACGTCAGCGCCTACATACTGCTCCTTGGAATGTCAAACCAGAGGACGCATTGTTAATTTTTTTCTTGCTATTTTCGTAAAAATTTATTCAGCTTAGGAGAGACTTTTCGAACTCAAAGAGTTTCGTACAGCTTTCGTAAGTCCCTTCTCTACCAGAGCGCTCTCCCAAGATGAATTAAAGAACTTGGTAGCAACGAAAGTGAAATATAAATGACGCACTAGTGTAGTGGTTAAGAAGTAGCTGCTGGAGGTAATGAGAGCTGGTAAAACCTCTCAGCCTGAGATCCTTCACGCATTTCCGACTTAAGATCAGTATCATTATCTGGAGGTATCAGAAAATGGCTGAAAGAACGTAATCGTTGTGAAAGTGTTAACTGGAGCTGCCTCCTCGTCATGGTAATTAGATATAAACTCTGGCTGGATGTTTTTACCTATGATCGAAGTTACCATTTATTAGTTAGTGTACTTAGTGCGTTAGAAAACCTGGGGACTTAACACGAAAATAAGTTGACAATGCTGTACGTCATTTATGAGCGTATGAGGTAAATACTGATTAATTACTCGGAATTCTCTGTCTGGTTGACTTTCACAGACTAACTCAGGCTTAGCACTTCGTCAAAATTACAAGCACTTTCACTCATGTCTCAGTGAAGAGAATTATAACTCTTTCATAATCGGAACAACTCCATTTTTTTTCCAGCTAACGCCAGACGATATTATTTAGCTGAGATAGGGTCATAGGAGCCTTGGTGATATTTACCATACTGTATCATTAACTCTTCTATGGTCAGGAAACTTCTAGTACTGTATTCCAGTAAACGAGTTAAGTCGGCTAAGAATCAGCATAACATGAATCTGAGTGTCAAGCAAATCGAAGCAGGCGTGTATACTAGTATATGAAATATGCATTAATAGCTGTTTGGGTGTGGTTTGAAATAAGTATTCAAACCTCATTATGCAACAACTTCACTTCCTATGGTTCATAATCATATCAATGAGAAAAGTGAATATTCAGACAAGATAAACATAAGGAGGCTTATTCTCCTGGAACTCATTTAAAATTTATTCAGTGAGAAAAATCTAGTCAACTAATCACGCCGAATCAGCGCATATTATGCTGGCGAGTTTTCTGAGCATCATTCATTCATTCATTCATTGCCAGACGCCATGTATCCCAGACGGGGTGGTCAATGGCTTAGAGTTAATTGTTTTACAGGGAGGGGCACTAATCCTCCACCAACCCCACTTGACACGTAGGGATGCCAACAGCAACTGGTGTTCCCAGGCGGTCACCCATCCAAGTACTAACCAGACCCAACGTTGCTTACCATGCTCAAGATTAAACCATGTTAAGTGTATTATTAGAAGCTAATGTTATATTTCTCACATGATGTGAACACACAAGAAAGAATAGTGTGTTAATGATTTTTGAACTACCATACTGTCAGCTCTTTTATAACTCGTATTACTTGCCATCATCATCATCATGACCTGATTTCGCACCGTGGCGACAGGATTCAGAAACACAGAAAGGAAATTACAAAAGCAGGCGAACTATTATCAGAGTTTACAGTGGAATGGGCCATACATCTATTGAGTTATCATTCAAACCTTTACGATACTCAGGTCCAACCCACAGGCAAAACAATCCAATATAAGTTAAAGAGGAGGTACAAACCTTGTCGTGTGTATTACCAAGAATTCTTGATTCTCTTGCCTGTCATTTATCAGCTGTTTTATTTTCTTTCCGTCCTTACTTAGACTTCCTATATACAGTACTGTACTTCCTTTCCAAATCAAGCCGTTTCCCCCTTGCCTTTATACACATCATCCATACTCATTTCACATACCATTATCACCTCTTGGTCATATGTTACCTTTCTGTGTAATCTTACCATACTATTTAAACTTACATTCATTTACCCTAGATAAAAATGTTTCCTTTCACCCAACATTCACATACAGTATATCTTTGATATCCAATCAGATCATTGAAATTTATTACCTCCGCTAAGGAGGTTATGTTTTACCTCGCGTTTGTTTGTTTTGCTGTTAGCACGACTACTTATAAAGTTATGAACGGGTTTGATAAAATTTTGTGAAAGGGTGGGCCATGGGCCAAAGAGAAAATTATTAAGTTTGGGGGCGAATCCGGATCCGGAGATTTCCAAAAGTTCTCAGTGAATTTCAATGCAATATTGTGGAAAGGTGGGCCATGGACCACGAAAGAATTGATTGAATTTTGGGGAGGATCCGGATCCTATATCCACGGATCCGGATCAGGATCCTTTTTAATGGCAACGGCATTGGCAGAGGTATGCAGTCTCTGGTAGCTTTCTAGTATTCTAATTATTCTGCTTCCATGTTCTTCGTCTTGATGTTTCATACTCAGCCAATGCCATTGCCTCTTAATCACACTGCAGCGTGGGCACTAATACACTCTAGTGCAGTCTCTTTGCTTTCTCAGTACTCAGTTTCTTGTTGTGTGTAAAGGTTTATATAGTAACAGCTACTTTTCTTTATTGTGCCACTCTAGTCTCTTCTTCCTTTTCACACATTCCTCTTTGCCATTGCACTAAGATGAATTTTACACCACACAAAGCCTCTCTTTAGTCACCAACACATTTAGCTGTAAAGTGCCTTCTCTCTCTGAATCATCGCTTTAATTTACATTTATTGTGAGACACCGCGTTTCACACAGACTCACAAACTACGGAGCGCTATGCGAAAACACCATTCACATAAGTATCACCAAAATATGATCTTTATACATATATCAATCAATCAATCATTTCCTGTGGCACCCTCGGGGATGCATAGGGCCTCGATGAACTCACACCACCACATCCTATCTTGTGCTAACTCATCAAGATCTCCCCAACACTCATCTCCAGCTTCCCGTCTCATTGTCCTCACCCACGTCTCTTTTGGCCTTCCTCTACCTCTCCTACCAAGTGCCACCCACCCTGGTGCACCTCGTACTATTCCCTGTCTCCTATACACATGTCCTAGCCACTTCCATCGTGAGAATCTAACATATTCATCGATCGGCTGCACTCCCGTTATTTCTCTAATTCTACTATTTGGTATCCTTTCCCACCACTTAACTCCTAATATTCTTCTAAGTGCTTTATTTTCAAACACCAAGAATTTATTTTCCATAGTCACTGTGCTGTACCAAGACTCGTGTCCATAAATTAAGATACTCCTAACCATTACCTTATAAAGTTTGATTTTTGTATGCACAGAAAAATTGTTATTATTCCAAATATTTTTAAGCATTCCCATTGCCTGATTAGCCTTCTTTAACTTTTCCTCGAATTCAAAGTTCAAAGAACCATCCTTTAAGCTAAATAAGTACCTAAATATTTAAACCTATCAACTTGCTTTTACAACCATACCTCCAATTACACATTCCTGAGCATTTTCCATATTCATATTGATTATTTCAGTTTTTCCACAATTAATAACCAAACCCACCTTGCGACCTTCACTCACCAAACAGTCCAACACTCTCTGCATCTCTTCTGGCCCATCACAAATCAAAACTATATCATCTGCATAATCTAAATCCAAAAGTTTCCTGTTCTCTCCCCAAAGTATACCTGCACCGGTTTCTGTTCCAACGCTTTTCATAATGTAATCAATGACCAATATAAATAGTAAAGGCGATAGAACACCACCTTGAATTACTCCGGACTTGACTTCAAACGAATCACTCAGACAACCATCAACCATCACTTTACAAAATGTGTCCTCATGCATGTTCATAATGACCCTCACAAACTCCTCTGGTATTCCATAATGTCTCATGATCTTCCCATAGTCTCTCTCGAAACACTATCAAAAGCCTTTTCAAAATCAACAAAACAAAGACTTAACGGTACTCTCATTTCATTAACTTGCTGCATCAAATGCCTAACTATAAAGATCTGATCATTGCAACCACGCCCCTTTCTAAAACCAGCCTGTTCATCCCTCAGAATACCCTCAACCACCGGCTCCAACCTATTTAACAACACTCTACTGAAAACTTTCAAAGCTATCGGTGACAAAGAGATTCCCCTCCAATTACCACATTCACTCAGGTCTCCCTTCTTCGGAACTTTAACAATTACACCATTCTTCCAAACTGATGGTAGTAACCCCGTCACCCATATCTTATTGAATAGCTTGGTCAAGATCATTATTAATCTATCTCCCTCCACTTTAAGCATTTCCGGAAATAAACCATCCTTCCCTGGTGCCTTATTATTCTTTAACTGTTTTACTGCTTTCTCCACTTCTGCAAGCCTCAACTCTCCTGTTTCTATATTTAAATCTTCCTGAGCAGACGGTATATCCTCTTCTGGTGGTATTGGTCTATTAAGAACTGTCTCAAAATGCTCTTTCCATCTATTTTTAATATCTCCATCTTTGGTCAATAAATTTCCTTCCCTGTCTCTAACTGGTATTTCCTTGCGTTTACTTGCATTACCACTCAGTTCTCTAATCGATTCATATGCTATTCTTTGACTCTGTCCATCATTTTTGTTTATTAAGATTTCAGTCTCTGCAACCTTTTCATCCACACATCTTCTTTTATCTCTCCTAGCTAACCTTCTTACTTCTGAATTCAAACTCCAGTACGCAGCTCTTGCTAATTCAATCTCTCGTTCATCAACGCATTGCATCTCACTCCTCAATTTAGCCTCACCTCTCTTTTTTATCATATCCCACGTTTCCTCTGATATCCATTTCTTTCTCCTGAATCTATGTCTCCTTCCAATCGTACTTTCAGCAGTCTCATGCAAAACTTTGTTCACATCCTCCCACATCTCATCTACACTTCTCTCCCCCTCTTCCAACGTTTCCAACACCAAAAACCTATTTCTGCATTCTAATCTGAATTCCTCCTTTTCTTCTCCTTCCCTTCTAAGCTTAACAATATCGTTTCTACCAATACCAGATTTTTCCTTCTTCTGCTTTTTAAGTTTAAATCTTATTTTTGCAATGCTGAGTTGATGGTCACTACCAATATCCGCTCCCCGTTTAACATGAACATCTAGCAGAGAACTTCTATGCCTCCTACTGACAGCGATGTGATCAATCTGATTTTTATATTTTCCACACGGCGACAGCCAAGTTGTCTTGTGTATATTGCAATGCTGAAAGAGTGTGCCCCCGATGACTAAGTCATTTGCTAGACAGAAGCTTCCAAACCTCACTCCGTTTTCACTCATCCTACTACCAACTCCCATCTTACCCATACATGCCTCAAATCCCTCATTTGAACAGCCCATTACTGCATTAAAGTCTCCAACGCAGATCAAAACATCATGTCTAGGTACCCTTCCTACTCCTTCTTGCAACGTTTCATAAAATGTGTCTTTCCTTTCATCGAGTGCATCATTAGTAGGTGCATAACACACAAACAGACTGATGTTGCCATGATTTGATTTAAACCGTGCGTATAACAATTGCTCATCTATAGGATCCCACTCACATAAAGCCTTATTTGCCTTACAACCCAGCAACAATCGTACTCCCTGATAATGCATTCCGTCCTGTCGGCCAGATATCAATAAACGTATACCATCCTCCAAATCCAACTTATCGACTCCAGTTAATCTAGTTTCTGTCAGAGCACAAATATCAAGTCCGTAATTTTGAAAAACCTACACTAACTCATCGCTTTTACCGTCATGATTTAGCGTTCTCACATTCCAGTTACCAATTTTAATTGTATTTTTTGCATTAACAAAGGAATTAGATTGTAATTGAGGCAATCGTGAGATTCTTAGCACCCCCTGCTCATTTAAGG